>NC_056737.1:630062242-630102242 GCF_019279795.1 Protopterus annectens | reverse complement strand
CCAAAATTCAAGATGTTGACTCTACAGCAGCTACTGCCCATGCTGGGCAAGAGCGCTTGACTCGTAACTTTGGACCTAAAAGAGGCATACCTGCATGTCCCAATCAGACAATCTTGCAGAAGATACCTCAGATTCATAGCTGTCTCAATGCATTACCAATTCTCTGCACTGCTCTTTGGCTTATCTACTGCACCCAGGGTCTTCAGAAAATGCCTGGCACCAGTAATTGCGTTTTGCAGACAAAAAGGAATTCAAATATATCCCTACTTGGACGACTGCCTAATTCAAGCAGAGAACAAAGACACTCTTCTAAAGCATCTGGCATTTGTAAAAAGATTACTGATTGGCCTAGGGTACACAGTAAATGAAAATAAATCAAAACTAGTGCCCTCTCAAGAGGTAATATTCCTGGGTGCAAGCTTAAATACAACTGCCCAGATGGCTTATCTCACGCCAGACCAGCAAAAACAACTGACTACTTACTTCAAGAAATTGGCAACAAAAACCCACTTATCTGCAAGGAAAATCCTGCAGGCCTTGGGTTTCATGGCATCCTGCATTCTACTAATTCCATATGCCAGACTGCATGAGGAAACTACAATGGCATCTGAAAAGTGTTTGGACTCAGCATTGCCACAGCCTAGAGACAGTAATTGCACTCCTTCCCTGTCTACAACAGGAGTTTCGATGGTGGGCAGAAGCCTGTCACCACAACAAGGGTCTGCCATTCAGTTTACCCACAGTCAGACGGACACTGACAACGGATGCATCAGATTATGCCTGGGGGGGCCCTTATGGCAGGAAAATGTATTCAGGGCACATGGCCCGCAAACCAGATGCATCTTCACATCAATCAAAAAGAGATGCTATTCAAAATGCCCTAACAGCTTTCAAGGACCTGCTTCATCCAGGGCAGTTACTGATAAAGACAACACTACGGTCATGTGGTACATAAACAAGCAGGGAGGTACACATTCCTACCCCCTCTGCAGACAAGCAATGACCTTATGGGACACAGCATTGGCTTTTCAAGTTTACCTGCAAGCACAATTCCTGCCAGGAAAAACAAATACTCTGGCAGACGAACTAAGCAGAAACTTCATGGATCCCCACGAATGGAAACTGGATCCACAAGTCTTCAGCATGATAATAAGGAAAAGGGGATGCCCAGACATAGATCTATTTGCCTCCCCTCACAACTGTCAATTGCAGAGATTTTGCACAAGGATTTATCACAAGCAAGCATGGAAAGTGGACGCCCTATCATTCAGCTGGAAAAATCTAACAGTATATGCTTTTCCCCCACTGCCTCTCCTTCCCAGAGTACTCCTAAAGGTCAGACAAGAGAAGCCAAAAATGATACTGATTGCACCAGACTGGCCACGCCAGCACTGGTACCCAATCCTAAAGAGCTTGTCTCAAGGTCCAGCATGGATATTGCCTCAAACTTCTCACTTGCTGACCCAACAAAACAATCGGATCCTGCACAGCCACCTCAGGACCTTAAATCTGGCAGCATGGCGGATAATGTAGCCATTCAGAAAACTCCTCTTTCAAAAGCTGTTATGGATGTTATCTTGGAGGCCAGGAGGCCCAGTACCAGAAAATCTTATGCAGAAAAATGGAAGAGATTCTGTGCTTGGAACCAGGGACAAGGCATTGACACGTCTGTACCAAATATTCCTCAGATTTTACAATACCTAACAGATGCTGAATAAAGGCCTTTCCTTCTCATCAATTAAGATTCATGCCTCTGCCATTTCAGCACATTTCAATACGAAACCACCTATCTTTTCTCATCCTTTAATAAGGCAGTACCTCAGAGGGGCCAAAAACATTAGGCCTCCAAGGAGAGCACCAATTCCAGCCTGGGACCTCAATTATGTTTTGGAAAAACTCACACTGCCTCCTTTCGAGCCAGCATCAACAGCAGATATAAAATTCTTATCCTGGAAAACAGCTCTGCTCCTAGCAATAACCTCTGCAAGGCGAGTCTCGGAGTTACAAGCACTCATGGCTGTGGAACCTTTCATCATTTTTCATCCAGACAGGGTTTCTCTGAGGACAAACCCTACATTTATGCCTAAGGTGGTGTCCAGTGTGGCCCTCAACCAAACCATTCACTTGCCTACCTTTTACCCAAATACACAGAACAAGGGTGAGAAAATTCTGCAGTCTTTGGACATACACAGGCAGTTGCGCTTCTACTTGGACAGAACTAAAGATTTCAGAAAGACTGAGCAACTTTGTGTCATATGCTGCAGGGTCACAAGGAAAGGCCATCTCAAAACAGACTATTTCTAAATCGATAGGCCATTGCATCTGTTTCTGCTATTTTCAACATGGCAGATCAGTGCCTAAGGGCATTAAGCCTCATTCCACCAGAGCAGCAGCCACTTCAGCAGCCTTCCTCAGAGGAGTACCAACTAAAGATATCTTAGAGGCTGCAACTTGGAGTTCAGTGCACACCTTTACAAAGCACTACCACTTGCCTCTCTACTCTAAGTCCAGAGCAGGCTTCGCCACTGCAGTTCTGCAGGGCCTCATAGCCTCTCCTAATCCTTTTTAGCCCAGCCACCCATCCTCAGCTTTGGGATTCTACCCAAGAGTAATGACTGCAACAGTGAAACACGATGAACATAGTACAGTTGTGTACCTACCATAAATGTAGATGTTCGAGTGTATTCACTGTTGCAGTCCAGGTTACCCACCCTCCATCCCCCTTCTCTTTGCTGGGACTTATCTGCACTTCTCTATCCTGTGCAACCTTTTTGGTGTATTTGCTTGTAGATGAAGGAAATGTTATTTTTGTGCATGCATTTCTTATTGGTATATTTTTCAGCTTACCTATTTGGGGCACCTGACATCTGGGGCAAGAAAAACTGAAGAAAATTGCATCGGCTGCATCTTTTATACCCCTGGCACACTGACGTCAGGGAAGAGGCGACAGCAACCGATGCCAGACCTAGACTTTGGAATTCTGGCCTACTGAGGGTAGCCTGCCAGCAGGATAACCCAAGAGTAATGACTGCAACAGTGAATACACTCGAACATCTACATTTATGGGTAGGTACACAACGGTGGTGGTGCTGCGGTAGCGTTGTTGCCTCACAGTAAGACGCTGTCCGGTTCGATTCTCAGCTAGAGCATCTTCTGCGTGGAGACATGCGTGCATGGGCGTACCTTTGTTGAAGGTTGTGCGTCGGGGCTGGTAACTCCGCACGTAAAAATCAACTACCAATCATTAGCGGACCGGAGTTCCGCTGTGGCGACCCCTAACTGGGAAAAAGCCAAAAGAAGACACAACTGTACTTTATGATGGGCGCACTTGTCTCCTGCAATGGATCTTTATTCCATCACAGATTTTTTTACTGTCCTTTATAGCCATAAGGTTGCAAATCTGTGTGTCCCGTATTGAAAAGTAAAGGAACAAATGAGTAAACCTTAAGTTTTTTTACTGCAGTTGTAATTTCCTGTAAATATTTGCATGTTGTCCTAACATCTGCTTTTAGTTTTTGTCTGTAGCACTTGGCATTGCTTTTATGGCAATGAAGTTACAAGGCTCTCTCATCCCTTTTTTAAGCTACTTTTGTATCGATATACTGTCTTCTTAAGATATTAGCAATGCAAAATAGATCTGGTGTTGCTTTAATTATTTTCAGGACAAAAGTTACAAATTTTGCTGCCATTATGAGCATGTATACACACACTTCCTTGTTTACCTCAAGCTTATAACATGGCCTTTTGAATATATTCACATTTCATTGGGTAATTTACCGATCTTGGTACATTTTATAGCAAGGCTTCTAGTACAGATGTATATATGCTTTATGCACTCTGGGTTTCTGTTGATGTCTTTCCCCCACCAGTTCTGTTGCATCTCTTTTGGCAGTTCTGCCATTGCTGTTTAAATCTTTGGGCTCTTTGGCTCTGAATTTATAAGGTGTTGAAGAGCCAAATCTTCGACAGCGCTTGTTCTTTTCTATGTCCTGGTGCTGTTCAGCTGCACACTTTTGTTTACATTTAAGGAGAACAAACCCAATTCAGTCTGCTTTTTTTCACAAAGTATGTTGTAAGCGTTTATTGTAGTGTTTTGCCACAGATTTATCAAAGATGTATGTGACTTCCCATCGTATTGAGAGTTTTGCTTTCTTACTCTTATACTGCTTTGCATTTTCTGCTATTTCTTTCTTTGAAATAATGCATATGTTAATACTGTTCAAAACTTCCTTGCCCATTTATTTTTCCCCTGTATTTCATAGTTCTATAGAAGCTTGTTTTTACAAAAAAAAAAACTTTAGGTGCTTCTGTGGCAAAATGTTAGCATATTCTGTATATATTGATTCCTGTGTTTTGGCTTATTTATTAATTTAGAAAACTAAAGATGTGAAAATGAAACTTAAATATAACTCGAGCATTGAAAGATTGAAGAGTGTGACTGTTACTTTGTATATTTTTGCAGGATGCATTAGAGCACTTCCTGAACACTCGTGTCAACATTTTTTTTAGATGTCGTATGGAAATTATGTTGGAGCCTTCCAACAGAAGCCACAAAGATTGGGACAGGGACCATGTGATGTCTCCGGATTTTGCAACAGCTGAATGGACTAGACAGCTGTCTATTCTTGTTCCCTCAGATGAAACTTGTTGAACAAGCAAAGGGCCAGACTTATTACAGACTGAAAAACATGTTTTGTTTTTAATCTCTTTCTGTGACCTCTGGAATACTGATGTCCCTATAGCATAACTCAATAAAACATTGGCTCTATAAGTTGTGTTTTTGTTTCTTAAGCAGTGTTTAACCCACTCTACTTACCTTCTTTTCACTTGGGATGACTACACTCCCACCACACTATTCCCCAATTCCCATCCATTCCCTGTTAAGCATATCCATCCCATTCCATCCTCTGTCATCCACCAGTCTAAACATTGCACCTGTTTTACCACATACATACATACTCTACCTGCCTTATCTACATTGAAAGCACTCACCTTTCAAACCAACTCTTCCCTAGCAGATGCTATCCTCTCACCCCACATTCAAAGCCTGTCAGAACTGATAACTGTTATGTCCACTTATACCCCATCACAGCTTCCTCTCTGCAGTATATCACTCTCCTTGCACAATCCTGCAGTGTCCTCAATCTAGAGTAATACAAATTCTCTCTTCTATATCTAATTCTACACAGTCTAATAATATCCTCACTTCCTTCACCAAGTAGTAATACTGTAATCATGCTTAGCTGCTCTTATTAATACTTTTCACATGTGTAGCTCATCTCCCATCCTAGCAGTACTAGTTTCTGATCAATTGCCAAATAATCCACTACTCTGAAATAAAAGTATCAAACCACTCTTGCTGACACTTCAATATAGCCCTCTTTCATTACAACAGAAACCATCCAGCTGTCACTAAACTAGGCTTGAGACCCAAACTAAAATGCAAATGTTCCAACCCTTACCCCCCTTATCCGCTGGCACCAACACTTATATGGAAACAGTAATCCTAACCCTGGCCCTTAAAACCCACATCACTGTACCACCCACAGCTACAAATCTCATCTTACTACAATCTTACCTCAAATATTACTCTGATTTGCACATTTGTGCTGCAAACCTAAGAAGGATTGGTCATAAACTGTCTAATGCCCTTATTTGGATAGAACAAAATTGTTCTGACATGCAGGTAATCCGTGAAACATGGCTAAAGCAAGAAATTATACTAGGAAATTCTGCCACCAGGTTATAACACATTAAGACTAAATTAGGGGAAAAAAGGTGGAGGGGTAGCCATTATTCTCTTCAGTGCTCACCCCAGTCAACAATGCTGAGATTTGTATCCTGTCTCAAACTAAATGCTCACACATAACAGGGATTTACATACCCACTCATAACAATATAAACTCCACAGAAGAATTTCTCTTCAAGGCCGTGTCAAACATTTTACACCAGATTAGGAGATTTGAATACAGATTGGGAAACCATAGACACTGCTACCCCTAGGAATGCCAAACATGTACGTGGTAACATTAAACCAACCAGTAAGGCAACCACTATCTATATGGATACTAATACCGCAAAGTGGACATTACAGCAACCATTTCCCTTTCTGACATTTTAAGTGATTACCTCCTTATTTTGGTATAAGAGATATTGCCCCTGCAGGAAAATATCCCTGCTGTAAACATGCACATAATCTTTAGTTCTTCCTTCCTGGCTCCAATTTTGCAAGCTTAAAATTGGAAGGTCCTAGGAAAAAAAATCCATCTTGATGAAGGACATTTATAAATATACTGCTCATTCTCCCATCAGAACCAAAATGAATCTGGCACCCTGATTGTCAAAAGAAACTAAATGGTTTATGAAAAATAGAGACTATTATAGAAAACACTGAATCAAAGTAAGACCTTATCAAGTCATAGTCATTGCTTACATAAACTGCTTAGAAATTCTACTAAAATAAGATCTGATATTCGAAAAAGTATTCCATAAAATTGTAGACTGTAAATCGGAATAGCCCTAAAGCTTTCTGGTCCGCCGCTAACCAGCTCCTGAACAGTGGCCAGATTGCACAACCTACCCCAACTGTAAATGCTCAAACAGCATTGTCAGACAATTTAATTTCCACATGAGAGAGGCTACTGTTTGAATAAACCCCTAAACCTCCATTAGCGGTACTGTTTTCCCCCCAGAACCTGAAAACTACTTCATACCTTTTGCATTCCAATCGGTACCTACTTCCACTGTCAGGAAATTACTTCACAACTTTAACTTAACACTTTTGCCCTTGATAACTTACCAGCAGGATATATCAAAATAGCGATCATTGCCTTGGCTTGCTCAGTTTCAGCTTTAGTAAATTGCTCTGTTAAGGAAAGCTGTGTACCCACTCTGAGGAAAGACATTCTATTATCTTACTGCATAAAGCAGGTAATACTAATTTGCTGTCAACTACAGGCTGTACCAACCTAATCTCCACTGTTTAAGGTACTTGAGATATGTATTTAAACAGCACTTATTACTGGCAACATGCTTTAACCTCCAATGCAACACGATTTCTGTCCTCATCACAAAACCACAACAGCCCTTTTCAACTTCACCACCATAGTAAATTTAAAGCATGAATAGATGCTCCTCTGTGCTGAAGGCCTTCAACAGATCAAGGAATACTGCTGAGACAGTTTCACACCAGAAACTTCTAATTGATATTCCTAGTCCCAGAGAAAACATCCTCACTGTTTTAATAGCTACCGCTCAAGTAGAATGCAGGTCATAATGTGGCAAAACTACATTTTTCCCCTTCTTTGTAATTGTCAGTCACTCAAGGGTCAATTCTAGGGTTGCTTTTTAACATTTTCATCAATTACCTGTACTGTAGCCAAGTGTGTTTCCATCATACCATGTGCAGATGACTCTACCCTCATCTGTTCCACTAAAAATGTGGATAAGCTACATTAACTCACTCAGGAATGTGTCACTTTGTCGAGGCTTGGTTAGCAGACATTGTTGCTCCTTAATTCTAAAAATTGAAGCTGATCATTTTCGCCCTCCAAGCAGACGTGCTTAAAAAAATTGCTTTTCTGTATCCTCTTCCAGTCACACCAAGAGTGAGCAAGTAACACATGCCAAACTGTTAGTGTTCATCAGTGATGAAAATCTTGAAATTTGACTTCCACATAAAACAGGTTATAAAGCTCTGCCCACCAGAAACTTGACACAACCATCATGTCATCCTTCCTTCCTACTTTCAACACGTCTGTATGCAGCTCCCATACTCATTAACCTTTAATCTGCCTTAATTTCCCCACTGGACCAATGCTACAACTAAGTAGCTAAATTTGTTACGCGCCACTCTTACAGGACCCAACACTGTATCCCTCAAACAGCTGCATTGGCTAGAACTGATGCTTTTAACTTGCTCACAGTTAGTGACTACCCACAAACTTGGATTTTACCCTGATAAATGCCCTACCTGAACAATGTTCCCAACAGTACAATGATGATGGTGGTAAAATGCTGCTGACTGTAACCAAATCTTAATAATTCTTCAGAGAACTTGTTGTGCTTCTGTCTCCCAAAACTTTGAAACTCCATTCCCCATTGTTCTCAGACAAGCTGAAAATGCTTTAGTTGAAGCTTAAAGGATTTTGTAACACCTAGATGCAAGGTTGTGTTCATGATCCACTCCCAGCTAACTTCTACCTACTAGCCTAATTACATTCAACAAACTGGAATTACTATTTTCTCTAGTTTACATGAACTCATTTAACCAGAACTCAAGCAACCGGGAAAAAAAATTGAAGAAATGCAGTACAATTTTCATGTGTTGCACTCCCCCCCCCCCCCCCCCCCCCGCAGAAACATACCTTACGTTTTTAGAGTTTTAAAACGGAAGGTAGGAATGCATTTATTCTCTCCCCAACCTGAGAACAAGTCAAATCAAACAAATAATATAGGGTACAGTATTAGTCAGGCCTATTTTAATAGTAGCTCTCAAGCAACCAGAAACTGTAGTTATCTGGCATCTACCAATCCCCATGTGTGCTAGTTAACTGAGAGTTTACTGTATCTTTATCTTTGTACATTTCCCTCCTATTTAACTTTTCTTCTGCTCCAATCAACAGTACCCATTTAGTTCTCTGACTATTCTGTTGCATTCCACTTGCTTAGGATTTTCCATTTTGAAGTTACTAGTTTGTCTATTCCACTTGCTTAATTTCTCTCTCTCCTTTCCAGTGTTACACCTAGTTACTCTTCCCGTATTTTATAAAGCCTGTCTTCCTTCTTTTCAAGTACCTCTGCGCATCTCCTTCCATTTTGATTTTCTGCTACAAAACTAACATTGCACTAACATCTTCTCTCCGTTTCATCTTAATACACCTGTGTGGTATTTCTCTCCCTCTTCTAACTTCATATACTCCACTGTATCTCCTCCCTTCTCCGAAAAGTTAAGTTGTGATCATAGGAGGTTACTAGGCTTATGGCTCTGGGGCCCTTTCAAGCCTAGCCAAACGTTTATCCCCAAAAAAGAAACCTCAGTCAGCACCTGTTGCCCTTGTCAGTGAGGGATACATGAGGAAGCCCTGGGACAAATTTGTGGTTTCCCATCCAATCATCAAGGTTGCACTTGAAGAGGGTCAGTGAGATACTCTGTTTGACATGTATGGGGATTCTTTTCCAGAGACTGGGCAGCCTCTGGGAGAAAAACCTGTCTCTCCAGCAGGTGTTGTTGATGTCACACATTAGATTTAGACCTTTTGAGCGAGTAATGTGCAAGGAGTTAGACTTTTATAGATATGGAGCATCTCTAGTAGGGCAGTATCCGATATTGCCTTGTAGATGAGACACAGATCACCTCTGAGCAATCTGTATGATACCGAATAGAGTAATAGTGATTTGAGCCTGTCCGCATAGGACAGATGCTGGAGGCCATGGATTATCTTTGTGAGGCATTTCTGTGGCCTTTCCAGTTGGTGCATGTATTTGGAGAGGTTCTGCAATCCCTTTACTTGTGAGATGAACCAAGTAAAAGGCTTTTCTGACCACTGCCTCTACATGATAGTCGAATGTGAGATTGTCAACCTGAGTACCCAGGTCTCTCACCACATGTTGTGTGCTTGGGGGTTGCCGTTGATGCAGTAATTAGTAGGGGACATGTTTTTACCGAATGGTATGATAATACATTTTTTTGCGTTTAACTTAAGGCCTTGACTTTGGCACCAGTCATCTGTTGCTGTGAGACCCTCTTGCAGTATGTTCACATAATTTGGGGAGTCAGTAACAACACCCAGCTTAGTCATCTGCAAACTTGGTCAGCCACAGGCATTTTGTCTTTGCCTGGGCCTCTGAGAAGTAGACTCTAAACAGTAAGGGGTCCCAGGACAGATCCCTAGGGAACAACACTAGTAACAGGTCTGCTGTCAGAGGTAGAGACACCTTTTTTGACCTTGTGGGTCTAGTCAGTGAGCCAGTTGGCCACCTACCTGATGAGATAGGTATTTACACCAAGTTGTGTTATCTTTTAGATGAAGCCTGAGTGGGGGATTGTGTCAAAGGCCTTAGCCAAGTCAAGGTAAGCTGTATGTACTAACTTTCCACATCCAGGGCCTTGGTGACTGTCTCAAAGAAGTCAACCAGGTTCAACAGGCAAGATCTGCCCTTGACGAATCTGAATTTGGTGGGGTCAAGTGCTTGGACATTGGCTATGTCCTTGTTTATGAGATCCATAATAATACACTCCATGGCTTTACAGATCAGACTTGTCAAGCTAATGGGGTGATGGTTTCCAGGGTCAGTAGTGCCACCACCATTATGCAAGGGGATGACAATGGCAGTTCTCCACTCATCTGGAATGAAGTCTGTGCTTAGGCTGTGATTGAATAGGGTGCTGAATGGTGAAGCTAGTTCTTACTGGAGATGGTGCAGAATACAACCTGGGATACTATCGGGTCCCATGGAAGCTGTGTTCTTTGCCTTGGATATAGGTTCATAGGTAGGTACTAGGCTATCGGCCCTAGGGCCCATACAAGCCTAGCCAAAAAATGTACCCTGGCTTTCGCCACCCAAGAAAATTATTTTCCTGTGCCCCTGTCGAGCAGAGCCACAGAAGTGATCCCCGGGGTGAATTTCCCATTTCCCATCCAATCATCAAGATTTTTCTTGAAAAGTGCTAATGAGGAGCTCTGTTTGACGTAGATAGGTAGTCTGTTCCAGAGTATGGGAAGTCTCTGGGACAGGAATCTATCCCTCCAGCATGTTCTGTTTATTGTGGTGACAAGGTTTAGGTCCCTAGAGCGTGTAGCTCGGAGGGATTGGGATTTCTTTAAGTGGAGCATGTCCAACAGCTCTGGGTTTGACATAGCTTTGTATGTTAGGCAGAGATCGCCCCTGAGTAGGTGATATGCGATGGAGTAAAGCTGTAGTTTTTTGAGACAGTCTGCATAGGGCATCTGTTTGAGGCCAGTAATCCTCTTTGTGAGATATTTCTTTGGTCTTTCCAGTTGTTGTAGATGTCTTGTGAGGTATATACCAAAAGGGGCGTTGTACTCTATAATGGGTCTAATGAGTGATGAGTAGAGGGGAACAATGACCTCTTTTTTTCTGGATGAGAATCCTTTTGTGATGAGATGAGCCAAGTAGAAGGATTTCCTGACCACTGTGGCGATGTGATTATCAAAGGAGAGACTACTGTCCTCCTGTGTCCCTAGGTCTCATCACATTTTCGGCATTAAGTAGACTACCAACTATGTGGTAGTTCATGGGTACAGAGTTTTTACCAAAGGGGATGACAATACACTTTTTGGCATTGAGCTTCAGGCCATGGCTTTGACACCAGGTATCTGTCTCAGTGAGGCCCTTTTGTAGTTTGTCCACATCGTTAGTTTCGATTATGGCTCCTAGTTTGCAGTCATCTGCAAACTTTGTTAGCCAAAGACCTTCTGTGTTGGCCTGCACTTCAGAGAAGTAGATACCAAACAGGAGAGGACCCAGGACTGAACCCTGTGGTACTCCACTTGTCACTGGTCTGATGTCGGATTTGGAATCCGCTACTTTCATAGTGTGGTTTCTGTCTGTGAGCCAGTTGGCAACCCATCTTGTGACATAGGGATTTATACCTAGTTTAGTGAGCTTATCTATAATTCCAGAGGGGGGGATGGTGTCGCAAGCCTTGGCGAGATCTAGATAAGCTGTGTGAACCATTTTACCCTCATCTATGGCTTTGGTGAAAGCTTCAACGAAGTCAGTCAGGTTTAGGAGACATGATCTGCCTTTTACAAATCCAAACTGGGTAGGGTCCAGAGTTTGGAGATTACCAATGTCTTTGTTTATGAGTTCTTAACACTTGATCTATGGAGATGTGAGGTGCGGGACAAGTATAGGGGATGTCAAATGCCCCCTTGGGGGGTAGGGAGGTGAAATTTGTGCTGAAATAGAGTCAAGAGGATCAGTGTAAGTGGTATTGTTAAGTACTAATTCAGAACAAACCTGGGCTTTGCTATGGAGGTTCCTGATGTAACTGAATAAGGCTTTGTGGTTTCCCTTTGTTTTGGAGGCTAGTTTCAATTCATAATTTGCTTTGGAGGTTTTCACTAGTGATCTAATTTGCTTGTTGAGGTTGAGGAGGGAGTTTTCCAATTTGGAATTTGTACCTTTTTACCCTTTGACAATAGTTTCTTCTTTAGTCGCAAAGCCGGTTGATAGAGGATGTCCATCAGACAGGTTTGTGTTTCCTTGAGGAGCAGGTTTTAGTTCTGTTTGGTATGGCTGAGTCCATGCAGTTGTACAGGTGCTTATATATTGCATTTGCATACTGTTTAGCTTAGTTGTCTGCATCCTCTGTGGGGGGCAGTGATGTGAAGCTACTGATGCCCTCCTTTAGGAGGTTGTAGTCTGTTTTTGAGAAGTTTTTTATCCTGGTTGTGGCTGGGGAGGGGGGTGGTGGCTTGGGTGGAATAGAAACTTTGAATGAGACAGACTGATGATCTGATCTCACCAGGGAAGAGCATACTATGAGAGTGGTGCAGTGGTCACCCATGTTGGTGAGAACCAAGTCCAGAATGTTCTCTCCCCTTGTTGGGGATATGACGAGCTGTTCTGGTGCATTGGAATTGATGAAGTCAAGGAATCATTGGGTGAGTGCATTAGTGTAGGAATAGTTCGCCCAGTTTATGGTGTGGTAGTTGCAGCCACCAAGGATCAGGGTGTTAGGCGGTACCTTGATGGAGTCAGGTAGATCCGGGTAGGAGGAGTAGGTGTCCTGAGTCATGGAGGGGGGGGGGGTCTATAGCTAGCTATAACTTGGGTGGGTTTCTTGCCAATTGTCAGTTGCACCTGGAGTAATTCCACTGCGTCGTGCTGGCAAACCAGTCTGGAGGTGTGCCTGTCCTTAATGAAAATACTCTACCACCCTTAGTCTTGCTGACCTCATTTTGGGGTTGGAATGTGTGGAATGTGATATAGCCTGGTAAGGCAGGGGTGCTGTTCGCAGCCCTGCCAACTGTCAGTTGCACCTGGAGTAATTCCACTGCGTCATGCTGGCAAACCAGTCTGGAGGTGTGCCTGTCATTAATGAAAATACTCTACCACCCTTAGTCTTGCTGACCTCATTTTGGGGATGGAATGTGTGGAATGCGATATAGCCTGGTAAGGCAGGGGTGCTGTTCGCAGCCCTGAACCAAGTTTCTGGACCGCACAGACATCAGTATCTTCCAGTGTAAGGAGAGCCACCAGTGAGTGCATTTTCAGGTTAAGGCTCCTAGCATTAAGCTGCATGACCTTCAGTTTGCTTTTTGACAGATCTTTTATGTTGGAGGATTTGTCTTTGGGACATGGCCTGAAAAAGTCACAATGGAGGGGGGGGGGGTAGCAAGAGCCTTGGCCAGGATCCAGAATCCCAGGGATGACAGATGGGAGGCCATCTCTGGCAAAGCATCAAGGCCTGTCAGCCATGTTATCCCAGGCAGACAGATACTGGATCTCCTTGGAAAGAGACAAGAAACTAAGCCAATTGTTGAAGTCAATCATTTTTTGTTGGTATTGTGGTATCATTCTTGGTGAAGGTAGGATGCTGCTCAGGGCAAGGGTCATACCTGCCTGGGACACACACTCTAAGAGCTCAATCATGTCTCTCTTCATATAGTCCCAGGGAGGTATGTCTCAAGTCATTCACACCAACATGGACAGTGACAGAGTTGTGGAGAGACTTAAATGCATGCGTGATGTGGTGGATTCTGGCACCTGACAGACAACTGACTGTGCCTTTCTCTTTGTCGAGCCTGGTGAGGGGGGACATCAGTGTATCTCATTATAGAGTTGCCAATGACTAGTATGTTTGGTTTAATGTTATGCCTTATGGGCTGTGTTAGTTTGTTATGGCATATGGGCTGTGTTTGTGAGACACTGGTGTGTTGTCTGCTGTGTGTGATGTGTTTGATGTTGTGTGTGGAATTTTTGTGAGTGTGTATTGGAGGCCTCTGCTGTTTAGTTAATTTTTTTTATTGAGGACCTCTGTATAGGTGAGCGTATGTTGTGCTTGGCTATGTGATGTGGGTGGTGTAGTGTTTGTGCTGGCAATCTCCTCTTTGTCAGGAGTACTAACTGTGGCACGAGAGTGCATGGATTCCAGGTTACTGATGTAGATGCATTTCTCGTAAGTAGAAGAATTATGTGCTAGGAGAAGAGGGTTGTCGGAGAATATGAGGCAGTTGCTACAGTGTCTCAGTATGCCCATGTCGACCAGACGGGCAGGAGAAACTGATGGAAATTGTCCAGACATAGTGTTCTGAATACTTGGCAAACTTATGGAGATAGGGTTCTGATAATGGTTTGTCCACAAGAGTATAGACCAGAAAAACCTTTAAACGTAAAATAACTGGCCTGAAGCGTAAGTGCTAAAGCTAAAACGAAGTTGCTTTGAATAGCAGATACATTTAATCAGACTACTAACAAGCAGTAATAAATGCAGCAGAATAAGAGCACTTGAACACTTGAGAGCACACAGCCAAGCAAATCAAAATAAGGTAGTAAAGTAGGTAGAACTCTGTTACAGTAAGAGCAGCTGAGTAAAACTTTTTTTTTAAGTGGAGAGGGAGGAAACGGAAGATAATTCAAGATTAAGAAACTAAGGGGGTTGGCCTTCCCAAATGCTCTCTCTGTACACAGTAGACAGAGCTGATGAGATGGGACTGGTAGGAGTGTCCACACTCAAAGAAGCAAGGGGTAGTCCTTCCCAAATGATCTCACTGTACTCGGTTGAGTGAGGAAATGAGATGGGCTGGGAGGAGTGTCCAAAGACGAATTTACAGCAGGGGAGGGCAATTCCAAAGCCACGAAGTTTAAGAATACAGCAATAATTGGGCAGGAAGGTAGAAAAAACAAATTGCAGAGAGAGAAAGACCATCAATATTCAATGAACCAATTAAATACAGTACAGTTTTGTTAACCACCACTGAAACAGAACAAGTGCAAAAAAGTATACTTGTTATCGCTTTGTATATCCAGATGGTTGTAGAATCAGTATGGTTCTAATTATTAATCTTCCTGTGTTCACACTTGCATTTATGTAGCCATTTCTACTGTCCACACTGAATGCAACATTTAGTGCTAGTGACTGAGACATTTTACAGTTTGGCCTCTCTTTGTCAGTAATCTAGAATCCCTCAGGGCCCGATTGTAAGTACTACTCATTTGCCTATGTTGTTTGCACAACCGCGGCTGTCACTACTCATTTGCCTATTTATGTCATTTATATCGGTCTGTATCTGATTGTAAATTATTATACAATTAACCTTTGGTGTCCATTTCTGATTTGTACTGTAACTGCCACTTAGTCTGGGTAGTGGCTGAAAATATGTTGACAACAATGTTTTTTTGTTTTCTTTTTTCTTAAAGTGCGTAGAATGAATTGACCGTGACTCTGGTATGTTAGCCTTTGGGGTTTGCCTGTTTCCACTGCTTTCAGGGATGGCCTTCTGTGAAATGGTGCTGTAGGCAAAAGACTCCCATGTTGCCCCCCCCTTCCAGCAAGACCACCCTAGTTCACCTAACAACTTTTCTAGTAACTACATGTACTTGGATGTGTCATACCCCCCCCCCCCAAAAAAAAAAAAAAACAAGCCATTAGAAAGACTGTTATGGTGATTGTGTTGGTGTCTTACATTTTCACACACATGTAATACCATCCAAAAAGTCAACCACTTTCTGTACACCTCTAATAGTGGAAGTATAACATAGTCTTAATGATTATGGAGACCTGTTGCTGGTGCATGTATGTGGGGCTATATTCTTCTAGTAATTTGGGGGAGGACACTAAATCTAGATGTTTGTAAACTGTTGTTGGGTAGTGCTTTTAGGTACAGAGGTAACAGCATCTTCACTTTGAATTTGAGTTCCATTTCACGGTCTCCAATAAGTTTTCTCTGTGTCTGTCACTTATTTGTGCACTTTAAATAAGTTCATAGGTTAGTACTGGGCTCTCTGCCCTTGTAGGCCATTTTAAGCCTAGTCCAATTTCCCATCCTAAAGGTTAGAATCAAATCCTCTATTGTGTGTCTGAGATAAACACCCTTTTCATTATGCCAATTCCCAGTCTATAACTTTGTGTCAAATAAGCAGTGTTTTAATCAATAGGTTGTAAAAGCACAAGGTTTGATTTTGTGTTGCTCATTTGTCTGTAAGAAAAGCGTGCACATTTCTTAAGTAAAGCTGAAGTATTAGTAGCCGGCCTTCCATTGTCTAGTTGGTCACATGGACCACTGTCTTACTAGCTTGAAGGCTTAACTCTGATTGTCCTTTCCTCTCCCCAAAACCACATCATGCCACCAAATGGCATGATAATTCAGAGAATATGGAGATGGATTCGGGAGAAGTGTTGACAAAGAAATTAATTACTTTGAAAGGAACTTGATGCTATTCTGTAAGAAGTAGCATGGTGGAATAAGTGGAGACAAAATCTCATTAAGAAATTGAGAAGGAAAAGTTTGCTGAGACAGTCTCTTTCAGCATCTAGCTGTGACAGTTTGTTAGGCAGGAGTTTACAATGTAAGCAACAACATTTTGTACTGGTTAAAATATTTCTGAATCATTTTCATTTGAGGTATATGAAGACAGTAAATTTTATACTAGGAATGACTCAAGGATGGGTTAATTCTGCTGCTTGTGTTAATCGTACATGGAGGGCAAAAGTGTTTGTTTTGTCATTAGAATGATATGAAGGCTTGCATATCGTACAAGATTATTTCACCAAAAGGGGTATGTGGGAGGAGTAGCACAGTGCACTGGGAATTAATGTATATAAACCCCAACTTTACATGGTTTTGCCATTCAGAATCACAGTTGCTCAGTATATTTAACACATAAAGATGCATACGTGTTCTTTAATGCTAAACAAATCCTTTTATCCTAATTGAGTTTAACTACCCAACAATCATCTGGCAAACTTATACCACTAATAAATCACCCAGCACTTTCTAGACCTTGTTAATTCTATTTCTGAGGAAGAAATGGATTCCCATCCTAGCAGAGGGCCCAGTATTTTTGAGCTTGTCCTCAAAAACCAAGCTCCCTCCTATACCCCACGTTGTGTTGCCTTATGCTTTGTTAAATCTGACCATAAATCTGTCATTTTCACCTTTAAAACTGGTGTTACTTAAAATACCAGTGTCTTCAGATAGTTTAGCCAAGACAAAGGTATTGCAGTGTGATTAGAAATTTCAAATTATCCCACTTTCCTGACCCCATTATTAAAGCCACTGCCTTCATCTGTGGCTTCTGCTGATATGAAAAAAGCTGCAATCATCTGTCCTGGTCCACCTTAATTACAGTGGGGAAATTTGAGGAAAAAAAACATCTGTCTGCCTCAAAAAAAAAATAAATAAATAAAAAAAATAAAAAATCTGCCCCCAAAAAAAAAAAAAACCTAAAGTAGGTTAACAAAAGAAAATTCTGTAGAAAATGTAGCAGAGTATGACCTTGCAGAAGCAATCTCTGCAAACTGCATGTTTAACTCATTGTTCCACCTCCATGTTTCCACTGTAGCAGCGTCCAGCAGGAGGATTTGTTATTAACTATAACTTCTAACCTCATAGGACACTTCCTCTTCTCTTTTAAGTTTTGTCCCTCTTCTATTCATATTTCATTAAGCCAGTTGTAGAAAATAGCATATTCAGTAGCATGTTCGTCTGATCATATTACTCTGTTTGAGAGGCTCCAAGATTTCTAAACAAAAAGATAATGGGCCTAAAGTCAGTCACTAACCAAGGTGGAGTACTAACTCCTCCATAGTGATATTTGCCTGTCTTTTGTGCCTTTGAAGTCCCAGTCCTAATCCACCTTCTGTATTCCTGCAAAATTAATGGTTCTTCAAACATCCATACCAAAAGTATTGATGTAAGACCTAATAGTAGGATAGCTTTCTAGCCCAACACCTTTCCTGGCTTTGGAATAAGCTTGTCCTACATGTCAACAAAGTAGTACCCTAGACACTTCCAAAATAATCCTTTAATTGGCTAGGTTGCCATAAGTCTTCCCCAAGGTTTTCCTGTGTGGCCTTCCTGGACAAAGGAGGGGAGCACTGAGGCCTTGATCCAAAGGCATGTCTAGATAGACTACTAATGGACTTGGTGACTAGCACTACCTGTTTTCAACCTATGATCCCATAGTAATAAAGGAACAGTCTGAAAATTGAACATGAGTTGATTGTTCACTAGTTTTCTTAAAATATCAGAAACTAGTTATAGCTGCTTTCTTGCACATAGCCTGACTCTGGTACATTTGATCTCTTCTGACTAAGAAAAGGTTATAAATTGACACTGTTTTTGTTTCTGGACATTCTTCACCCTCCCCTTGACAGGAGTGGAGAGCAAGTTGATGTTCTGTAGACTTGTCCCACTCCTGTAGAGTCCCATGAAAACAAGATGATGTCTTCAGTCTGAGAGTTCATTTCTACGTACATCTCCTTAGTGCTGCAGATAGAAAGTCCTGTTAATGGTTGTTTTGAGGAGGTGTGGTGAAGGTTTGTTATCTTGAAGCCTGTAAATTTGTCTCGGAGGTTGAGGTAGCTTAATGTTTCCAAAGATTATAAACTTTAATGTGACTGAACTGACAAGTATGCCAGAAATAAACCACTCAGCATTTGTAAGAGACTGGTACAGACAGAAGAATCCCTGAAGACAGGCATGCCTCTCTCTTTCATTCTTGTATTCTGTATGGGACAGAGTTTTTAATAAACGATGAATGTGTGGGTCTTTGCCGTAATGATTTGATTGTCAGCTTTTAAGCCTGGAGTGTGGATTAGATTTTTTAATTTGTGTTTCAAGGCGTGACAGGTAGGTAAGAGTTAAGCAAATGGCTATCATTGGACCTTGGATGAATTTTTTTTAACAGCAGTCCAGTGGTCAGCCCTCCTTAGCTTGGGTCTTTTTGAAATTTTCTCTAGAAAATGTTTGATTCATGTGCCCTGGACTTAACTGTAGCCATATTGTTACTGTTTTGTTTGGAATTTGACAGAAGTACACAAGGTTTTTACATTTTTTTAGTTGCACTTTCATTTGGATATGGAACATAGACTTGAATCTCAAACTCTTGTTCTCTATTGTTCTTGACAGGTTATTCTGGTGGTGGTGGGGGAGGAGGAGGCGGCGGAGGTGGACTATGGTATGGATGAAGCAGAGCAAGACCAGTATGAGGCCCGTCTGAAGGAGCTGTTTGACAGCTTTGACTCCACAGGTACTGGCTCCCTGGGACAGGAAGAACTGACGGATCTCACTCATATGCTACATCTGGATGAAGTTGCGCCTGCATTGCTTCAGACCCTTCTTCAGGATAACCACAGTGGCAGGGTAAGAAGAAATGTGGGGTGTTTTAGAGTCTTAATAGACTGTCGCCTGACAATGTTGCTTTTTTCGCAAAAGAAGAAATTAATCTTCAAGTGTCTGGAGTGTGGTAGGATTACATTTTTAATCTGGCAGTGTGTGCAGTGAAAGCGGATGAAATGCATGTGTAGATTAGAAATGAGAATGCAAATTCAGACTCTTCTAAAGAGAAGAGTTTGGAACAGGTAAAAGCAGTTTGACTGATTGTGATCAGGATGTATGAAATTCTTTTATTGTAAGCTTTTGGTTGTCTTTGCCTTTTGCAGAATGTTTGTTTTTTAGTCTGCCTTGTGATTGGTTTTATAAGGCAAATCAAAATTTGATTGTGGTAAGCAGAGAAAAGGAACAGCTGTGTACCCGTCTTCAGCATGGTTTTACACATTTTGGTGGTTGGTAATCTAAAATGTATCCATTAAGATATTTTCTTCTTTACTGAGTTATTCATAGATTTTCTTGAGTGGAACGATTCATTTCAGTTTTTTCATTTTGTTTTTTTCATTAACATTCTCAAACGTATATTTGAGCTTTATGTCTAGGGAGTGAGTACAGTTAGACAGTACTTAATGTTGGTTGTGTCATAGAGGAAGTGGGACAGTGTAGAAACAGAATGACAGGATGTTGCAAAAAGCTTGTTAAGGATGAACATTTTGTTCGACAGCATTATCATGTAGTCTCACGGCAGCCATATTTCATATCAAGTGGATGCTTCTTTTTTTTGTACTCTTGATGGTCTATTACAATTCAGTAAGATTTTCAGACCAGCTACTCTCTGCAACCTTGACTGGTCTTTCTGACTTTAACTTTAACCTTTTGAGATTGGTAAGAAAACAGTTTTTCACGCTGTTGCTTCAGGAGAAATAATGTACACATTTTAACTATAGAGTTGCAGTGTAGTTTTGTGGTTATGCTGTACTACTGTGAGCAGCTTTTGGGAACAAGAAATTAGTTTAAAATCTCTTCTTTAAAACTGCTGTGGATAGGAACAGAACTGGCCTGTAGTTAAGGGATCATCGGTATTTGGGAGCACAGTTTGTGTTTTGCTGCGTTTCTTTTGAAAGGTTCCAGCACTTCAAACTTCCTCTCTGATTGGATCTGCTGCACATCTTAGAATGGGAAGTTTTTTTGGTATATGCTTATTTTTATATATTGTCTTTCTTTTGTAGTCACACTGTCTACATTGTAGGCTAACCCAGTTAAAGGAATAGTCTAAGAGTCTGAGGTTACTGTCTGAGCTAGGCAACTTCAACTTAAAGATCACGTGACTGGTCACACTTATTTGCCAAATGTCTGGAGTGATTGGCACACTGGTACAGTCAGGATTCTTATGTGGTTCTATGACAATTGCACCCAAAAATATTTCTGTACTTTTGTTTCTGTCTATTAAAAAAAATGAAGCATTTCCAATGACCTTGCGTAACACCTAGGTTTCCTGCCATCTAATCTATTTGGATCAATTTAATTTACTAATTAAATAAAAAAAAATGTTACTGATAATATCTTCTCATTTAGTACAGCAAGCTACTGAAAATTAGTAAGTTGAAGATTCATGCAGCCCAAAGCTACTACTGGTTCAATAAAGAAGGGGGGAGGGCACCCCCTTCCCCTTACAAACTACATTCCCAATTAGCAGGGGGGATGAGCATTTTGATGTAAAAAGCAGCAGCAACTTAAAATTAATAACTTTATCACTACTGTAGTAACTTTATCACTACTGTAGTAACTTCATTCTTATTTTCATGGCTGGAAGCCAAGACCACCACCCCCCGACTGCATGTCAGAACGGACTGCCCATCAGAGCAGCAACAACAACAGTGGAAAAACTTTGGCTGTTACAGCTTCATATTTTGGTAGCCCTATTTTCACATAAAGTCATTATTTCATGTGAAAATAGGATTAGACTAGCCACTAGCACCAGAGAACTCTGTAAAATAATGAAAAGTGAATGCAGATGGTGAGTTCATTTTCATGAGGATGTACATGATTTTAAGCAGATAGTTTGTGCTTCTCTGTTTACCAGAAATTAGTCATTACTGGTAAAGTACATGGCTTTTCTTTTGTCACCACTGGGCCTTCAGATAAGAGATTGCACCCCACCAGTCTTTTGTTCTATTGAACCTTTCTGTGCCATGGCTTGAAGATTCCTCTTTTCATGGGGGCTCTTGTAAAAGCACCAGTCATTCTGTTTTGCAGCTTAGATGTGCTTCTATGACTAAGTTTCACTTATCAAGGCAAGGTACCAGCTTTGGGTCTAACAGTAAAAGGCAGTTTTTCAGGACTCTTGTGACACCTTCGCCTGAAGGTGGTGTGATGCTGATTTGGAACAGAAGTGATGGACTAATTTTGTCATTTTAATCTTCTGATTGAGTAATGTGTGCCAAGTCATTTTTGTCTCTGAACAAAAATAAGCCATGTGAAAAAGTAATGTTAATACTTAATATACATTTATAAATAGTGTAGATGTTGAAAAATACTGCAGTAACATGAGTGCTGTTGTTTTAAAATGCTCAGGTTTAACAAATCTACTGTTCTTCTCTAGTAAAGATTCATGAAGTAGGGTCTGAGAGCTGGAGCCCTATCACTAATGGGATTTCCTCTTCTATGATCCTGAGTTTGGGAAAATTTTGTTCTTAACTTGCCATGTTTAGATATTTCTGTACCTTCTGCTTCTATTGTTCACCTTAATGCCATGTGTTTAGCTGACTAGAAAGTTCTGCCAATGACTGCACTCCCTATTTCTCTTTTGCTTTTCACATAGTTTGGTCTTTATCACAGCATCCATGAGAGGAAAGTCCCTGCTTTCAGTGACTACCACAATTTTTTTGCAGTCAAAGGATCACCATCAGCCTGAGCTTGTACTGGTAGTGACTGTACTCTTTGGAGTCAGCACACAGTTTGTGTCACAAGTGAAGTGTATTTCTGATGAATAATGAGCGGCTTGATATCGTAGTTGGAAAGTAACTAGTATAGGAATTAGCAGGAGTATCCTCAGCTCAGTGCTGGAGAGGGAAAAGTAAGGGATCTAGTGGCTAGGCATTTGGCCAAAGCCTTTAAGTCTGCTGACTAACTAGTCTTCATTTGCTTGAGATTTGCTTACACTTATTTTGCTGGTATGGGATCAAGCTCACTCCTACCAGCTCCTGGTGGTGCTTTGGGTGGCCGTAGAAGCCCATCATGGGCTTTCACTTTTGAGGATGGGTTTTTAGGACATCAGTAATATCCTTCATGCTTAAGTGTCTAGAACATCATGGCGACTGGCCTGCTCATGTAGAACAAGTTGTTGACTCTGTGAGTCAGGGAGTCTACACTGGTGTCCATCAGACCAAGGTAGGTTCACAGGAAAAGATGGAGGAAATCAGCAGCCAAGGTAGGTTCGCAGGAAAAGATAGAGGAAATCACCACTGTTTTCTTCGTGAGAAGGGCTGCAGTCCCTTAGTGTTTGTGTACTTTGTTCAGCAGACTGTGAGAGTCGACCACATGGGTGCAGGAGTGCATCCCTTGAGAAAACAATGCAGTACCATTCCAGGGTTGTGCATGGGTCTCAAACTCAGGTGCTCTGTGGTGTGTACCTCTGCGGTGTTTGTGACATACTAATCAACTGCCACTTGCACATTACTTGCGTAGGATGAGCACCAGCTGCCCTGTTCTGGAGCTAATGCCAATTAAAACCCCTCCCCCCAAGGAATCTGCCTGGGAATGAAATCATGAGGGCGCTAAGGTTTCTGTTTCAGACACAGATCATGATAGCACTGTTCTCTTAGACCACCTTAAACCCTCCTCTGTGGAAAACACAAACTCTGCGGAGCTCTGTATGAACTGACCTTTGCCTCTTCTACCTTGTCCTAAATTCATCAGTTTTTATACACAAATAGTATCTCCACTCCCTTGCAAACCGTTTTGAAACATACAATTTTTGCACCTTGAAGGCATCCAGATTCTGCTGGTCCTATTCCCAGGAAGTAGTGTGCCCCCCCTAAACCTGCCTCCCATGGAAAGGAGTAATCTTCTGGCCAAGCATCCCAAGGCATATTCCTGAGTGATCACTGGTCCAGCAGAAGCCACAGAACTAGAAATTGGTTAAGATTTCAAGGCTTTATAAATGGTAGAATGGGACAGTTTTTATGCTACTTTGGCCTTTAGAGCTGTTGGCTGATGTTCATCGTGTTTCACTGTTGCAGTCATTACTCTTGGGTTATCCTGCTGGCAGGCTACCCGCAGTCGGCCTGAATTCCAAAGTCTTGGTCTGGCATCGGTTGCTGTCGCCTCTTCCCTGACATCAGCGCGCCAGGGGTATAAAAGATGCAGCCGACGCCATTTTCTTCACTCTTTCTTGCCACACGGTGCCCGAAGCAAAAGCAGTTCGCAAGTGCTGGTCGGCCGACTCCTGAGAGTTTCAAAATCGAATTTCAGCTCGAAGTCTTCATTAAAGCTAAGTACCCCATTGGGGAAACATTTTTCTTGCTCTAGACCGATGTCAGAAAAAGTTAACAATTGTATTTTTTGTGGGAAGCAAATACCTCATAAGGATTTTCATTCTTACTGTATTCCTTGCCTAGGCCCTGATCACAACGTTGCTAGCTGTTGGTTTTGTGCTAGATTTAAGCAACGCACTATTAAGCGTCGGTACGACTTTGCCTTTCATTACTTTGGCCGAAGGTTTAATTATGTAATGCCGTTGGAACAGCTGATGACCGGAGTTAACAAAAAACGCAAGGAAAAGGACAGGCATCCGAGGTCCAAAACAGACGAAGAGGCCCCCGCTA
Source organism: Protopterus annectens (assembly GCF_019279795.1). Lineage (NCBI taxonomy): Eukaryota > Metazoa > Chordata > Ceratodontiformes > Protopteridae > Protopterus > Protopterus annectens. Next base: position 630,078,112 of record NC_056737.1, on the reverse strand, counting down.
GGCCAGTCGCCGGTTCTCAGTGAGATGCTTTCGCAGCCCCTGACACCCGCTACCTCAGAGCCACAGGCCGCTACTGACTCCCACGTGGAGCCGACTAGGCCTCTGGATACTCAAGGTATTGGACCCTCTGAAACTATTCCCTCAGATGGGTCTGGAGCCGCTGAGCAGGCATCGACTTCTGAGGGTGTTTTCAGACCTACACAATTATATGTCAAGCCTACCTCAGCTTCAAAGACTAAGACTAAAACCGCTCTAAAGACAAAGAAACAAGTACAGCATTCTCCTGGACAGAATTCCATGCCTAAGAAACAGATGCTTAAAATGGCCGAAGACCTAATTACTTTGATCAGGGGTTCCCATCCCCCTCCTGATAAGAGGCCTAGGCAAGAGACAGAATATGACTCCTCAGATCAGGTTTCAATTTCCTCTGACTCCTCTTCTGAACAAGGATACTCTTTTCCTCCCTATGAGGATTCTGTTGCTGAAGAATCTATTCCTTCAGCCTCTCCTCCTGAGGATTATTCTTTTGGGGAAACCCTGCATACCATGAGGGAGCATTTTCACTGGGAGAGCCAAGATTATTCAGAAGCTAAGAAAAGGCTCAGAGATTTTCTTTTACTTCCTCAGCACAGACCTCTTGCTATTGCACCTGTTCTAGACATTGTAGATGATGTATTTTCAGAGTCCGGCCTGTCTCCTGACTCTTTACCCCCTGCACCTGCCAAGCCAGACATACTACAGGGTTCCAGACTCTCATGAATTTCTAAATAAAAACCCTGCTGCTGACCCAGAAACTATATCTCAGGATCCCAAAGGGGTCAAGGCTTCCACTGCAAAAAACCCTGTCCCCTCTGATAGGGATTTTAGGGCACTGGACAGATGGGGAAAAAATTTACACTTCTGCTACCTTGGCTGTAAGGGCTTTAAATTGTCAGTATCATATGCTTAAATATCAGCAATATTTAATGTCACTGCTTAAACAAAAAATGTTGACAAATTCTGAATGTTCTGATAACAAGGAAATGCAGGATTTATTGCATGCAGCTGAACAAGTGAGAAAGAATACTTTGCAATGCGGTTTTGATTCACTGGAGGCCTCGTGCAGGGCCGCAGTTACGGGTTCTGTCATTAGAAGGCATGTTTGGTTAAAGGAACAGAATCTGCCTGATCATGTTGAAGCAAAATTATTGGATGCTCCATTACAGCATAATACTTTGTTTAGTGTTAAAGCAGAAGAGGTGTTATAGAAAATGGAGGATAAAGCGAAATCCATGCAGACAGTTAAGGATTTCCTACAGGTACAGCCACCCAGATTTTGCAGGAACTGACCTACAAAGAATTGGCCCTTTCCAGTGTCAGACAGGCCACAAAGAGGCAGATACAGATGCCCCAGAGGCAGATCCCAGCCCCAAGGCTCATACAGGCCTAAGCAAATGGGGTGCTTCTACCTCCAAAAGCGGAGAGGACAAATCACAACCATACAGGAAACCGTCCCAATGACTTTCCTCTGCCAGAACCAAGCACTTCTCTTTTGGAAGCCCCCTTAGGGGGAAAACTAGCACTTTTTTCACCAAATTGTCATGATTACTCAGGACAAATGGGTCTTGAACATAGTGTCTCAGGGCTACAGGTTCCACTTTCACACCCTGCCAAGAGCAAAAGGTATGCCAGACCTGCCACACAATCAATGGGCAGAGGCACAAAAGCAAGTTTCATCCCTCATGGACATGAGGGCCATTCAGCAAGTACCACAACACGAGCAGGGACAAGGATTTTACTCTAGACTTTTCCTGGTGACCAGTACTGGACCTGTCTATTCTAAACACATTTCTGGATGTTCCAAAATTCAAAATGTTGACTCTGCAGCAGCTACTGCCCATGTTGGGCAAGAAGGCTTGGCTTGTTACTTTGGACCTAAAAGAGGCATACCTGCATGTCCCAGACAATCTTGCAGAAGATACCTCAGATTCATAGCTGGCTCAATGCACTACCAATTCTCTGCACTGCCCTTTAGCTTATCTACTGCGCCCAGAGTCTTCACCAAATGCCTGGCACCAGTAATTGCATTCTGCAGACAAAGAGGAATTCAAATATATCCTTACTTGGACGACTACCTTATTCAAGCAGAGAACAAAGACATTCTACTATAGCATCTGGCATTTGTAAAAAGATTACTAATTTGCCTGGGGTACACGGTAAACAAAAAGAAATCAAAACTAGTACCCTCTCAAGTGATACTATTCCTGGGTACAAGCTTAAATACAACTGCCCAGATGCCAGACAAAGACAACTGACTTCTTACTTCAAAATGTTGGCAACAAAGACCCAGTTATCTGCAAGAAAAATTCTGCAGGCTTTGTGCTTCATGGCATCCTGCATACTGGTAATTCCATATGCCAGACTGCATATGAGGAAACTACAATGGTATCTAGAAAGTGTTTGGACTCAACATTGCCACAGTCTGGAAACATTACTTACCCTCATTCCCTGCCTGCAACAGGAGTTTTGATGGTGGGCACAGGCCTGTCACCACAACAAGGGACAGCCATTCACTTTATCCACAGCCAGGCAGACACTAACAACAGATGCATCAGATTATGCCTGGGGGGCCCACATGGCAGGAAAATGTATTCAGGGCACATGGCCCGCAAGCCAGATGCATCTTCATATCAATCAAAAAGAGATGCTAGCTGTTCAGAATGCCCTGACAGCTTTTAAAGATTTACTTCATCTAGGACAACTACTAATAAAGACGGACAATACTACAGTCATGTGGTACATAAACAAGCAGGGAGGCACACATCCCTACCCCCTCTCCAGACAAGCCATGACTTTGTGGGACACAGCATTGACTTATCAACTTCACCTGCAAGCACAATTCCTGCCAGGAAAAATAAATACTCTGGCAGACGAACTAAGCAGAAAGCTCATGGATCCCCACGAGTGGAAACTAGATCCAAAAGTCTTCAGCATGATAACAAGGAAATGGGGATGCCCAGACATAGATCTATTTGCCTCCCCTCACAACTGCCAACTACAGAAATTCTGCACAAGAAGTTACCACAAGCAAGCATGGAAAGTGGATGCCCTGTCCTTCAGCTGGAAAAACCTAACAGTATATGCCTTTCCCCCACTGCCTCTCCTCCCCAAGGTACTCAAGAAGCCAAACATACTGATTGCCCCAGACTGGCCACGCCAGCACTGGTACCCAATCCTAAAGAAGTTGTCTCGAGGACCAGCCTGGACATTGCCTCAAACGTCTCACGCTTACTGACCCAACAAAACAATCGGATCCTGCACAGCCACATCAGTACCTTAAATCTGGCAGCATGGCGGATAATGTAGTCATTCATAACACTCCACTCTCCAAAGCTGTAATGGATGTTATCTTGGAGGCCAGGAAGCCCAGTACCAGAAAATCTTATGCAGAAAAATGGAAGAGATTCTGTGCTTGGAACCAGGAACAAGGAATTGACACATTTGTACCAAATATTCCTCAGATTTTACAATATTTAACTGAGATGCTGGACAAAGGCCTTTCCTTTTCATCAATTAAGATTTATGCCTGTGCCATTTCAGCCCATTACAATACGGAACCACCTATTTTTTCTCATCCATTACTAAGGCAGTTCCTCAGAGGGGCCAAAAATATAGGACCCCCAAGAAGAGCACCAATACATGCATGGGACCTAAATTATGTCTTGGAAAAACTCCTGCCTCCTTTTGAGCCAGCCTCAACAGCGGATATTAAATTCTTATCCTGGAAAACAGCTCTGCTCCTAGCAATAACCTCTGCAAGACTAGTCTCGGAGTTGCAGGAACTCATGGCTGTGGAACCTTTTATCCTTTTCCGTCCAGACAGGGTTTCTCTGAGAATGAACCCTACATTTATGCCTAAGGTGGTGTCCAGTGTGGCCCTTAACCAAACCATTCACTTGCCTACCTTTTATCCAAACGCACAGAACAAGGGTGAGAGACTTCTGCATTCTTTGGACATACACAGACAGCTACGCTTCTACTTGGACAGAACTAAAGCTTTCAGAAAGACTGAGCAACTTTTAGTAGCATATGCTGCAGGATCACAAGGAAAAGCTATCTCAAAACAGAATATTTCAAAGTGGATAGGCCATTGCATTCGATTCTGCTACTCACAGCATGGCAAATCAGTGCCTAAGGGCATTAGGCCACATTCTACCAGAGCAGCAGCCACTTCAGCAGCCTTCCTCAGAGGAGTACCAACCAAAGACATCTTAGAGGCTGCAACTTGGAGTTCAGTGCACACTTTTACAAAGCACTACCACTTACCTCTCTACTCTAAATCCAGAGCAGGCTTTGCCACTGCAGTTCTGCAGGGCCTCATAGCCTCTCCTAATCCTATTTAGCCCAGCCACCCATCCTCAGCTTTGGGATTCAACCCAAGAGTAATGACTGCAACAGTGAAACACGATGAACATAGTACAGTTGTGTACCTGCCATAAATGTAGATGTTCAAGTGTATTCACTGTTGCAGTCCAGGTTACCCTCCCACCATCCCCCTTTCATTTGCTGGGTCTTATCTATACTTCTCTATTCTATACAACCTATGTGGTGTATTTACTTGTAGATGAAGGAAATGTTTATCTTAGTGCATGCATGTCTTTTGGCATAATCAATTTGGCATACCCTTTTGGGGGCACCTGACATCTGGGGCAAGAAAAACTGAAGAAAATGGTGTTGGCTGCATCTTTTATACCCCTGGCACGTTGACGTCAGGGAAGAGGCGACAGCAACTGACGCCGGGCCAAGACTTTGGAATTTAGGCCAACTGCAGGTAGCCTGCCAGCAGGATAACCCAAGAGTAATGACTGCAACAGTGAATACACTCTAACATCTACATTTATGGTAGGTACACAACTGTACTTTCCATTTCCTGTGTCTAGTAGAGTGGGATCAGACAGGGCTCCCAGATTCATAGGTAGGTACTAGGCTATTGGCCCTAGGGCCTATATAAGCGTAGCCAAAAATCTACCCTGGCTTTCGCCACCCAAGAAAATTATTTTCCTGTGCCCCTGTAGAGCAGAGCCACAGAACTGATCCATAGGGTGAGTTTCCTATTTCCCATCCAGTCATCAAGATTTTTCTTGAAGAGTGCTAATGAGGAGCTCTGTTTGACATAGATAGGTAGTCTGTTCCAGAGTATGGGAAGTCTTTGGGGCAGGAATCTATCCCTCCAGCATGTTTTTTTTTGTTTATTGTGGTGACAAGATTTAGGTCCCTAGAGTGTGTAGCTCAGAGGGATTGGGATTTCTTTAAGTGGAGCATGTCCAACAGCTCTGGGTTTGACATAGTTTTGTATGTTAGGCGGAGATCGCCTCTGAGTAGGCGATATGCGACGGAGTAAAACTGGAGTTCTTTGAGACGGTATGCATAGGGCATCTGTTGGAGGCCAGTAATCCTCTTTGTGGGGTATTTCTGTGGCCTTTTCAGGTGGTGTAGATGTCTTGTGAGGTACATACCAAATGGGGCGTTGTACTCTATAATGGGTCTAATGAGTGATGAGGAGAGGGGAACAATGACCTCTTTTTTTCTGGATGAGAAACTTTTCGTGATAAGGTGAGCCACGTAGAAGGATTTCCTGATGACTGTGGTGATGTGATTATCAAAGGAGAGACTACTGTCCACCTGTGTCCCAAGGTCTCATCACATTTTCGGTTTTAAGTAGACTACCAGCTATGTGGTAGTTCATGGGTACAGAGTTTTTACCAAAGGGGATGACAATACACTTTTTGGCATTGAGCTTCAGGCCATGGCTTTCACACCAGGTATCTGTCTCAGTGAGGCCCTTTTGTAGTAGGTCCACATCGTTAGGAAATTCGATTATGGCTCCTAGTTTGCAGTCATCTGGCAACCCATCTTGTGACATAGGGATTTATACCTAGTTCAGTGAGCTTGTCTATAATTCCAGAGTGGGGGATGGTGTTGAAAGCCTTGGAGAGATCTAGATAAGCTATGTGAACCACTTTACCCTCATCTATGGCTTTGGTGACTGCTTAAAAGAAGTCAGTCAGGTTTAGGAGACATGATCTGCCTTTTACAAATCCAAACTGGTTAGGGTCCAGAGTATGGAGAGTACCAATGTCTTTGTTTATGAGTTCCATGATGATACGTTCCATGGCCTTGCAGACCAGGCTTGTCAGGCTAATGGGGTGGTAGTTCCCGGGGTCTGTCGTAGCTCCCCCTTTGTGGAGTGGGATACCCGTCGCAGTGCACCATTCAGTGGACACAAAGCCTGAGGTGAGGCTATGATTGAACATGGTACTTAGGTAGGGTGCCAGTTCATTCTGTAGTTCGTGTAGAACGCAGCCTGGGATATTGTCAGGTGCCATGGATGCTGTGTTCTTGGCTTTGGAGAGTGTGTTTTTTACCTGTGCAGCCGTGATTACAGGAACTTTGCATTCTTCTGGTATAGGGGGTGAGAGGGGGGTAAAGTTAGCACTGAACCTGTCTGCCAATATGTTGGCAATATCAGTTGGTTCTGTATATTTAGTGCCATTGTGCTGTAACTCAGAGCAGATCTGAGTGTTGCCATTGAGATTCTTGACATAGCTGTAGAATGCTTTGTGGTTGTCTTTAGAGTCAGTGGCAATTTTGTTTTCATAACTAGCTTTGGAGGATTTTATGAGGGATCTCAGGTTCTTATTGAGGTTGACCGGGAGTTCCTCCAGTCATGGGATTTTACTCTTCCAGTGGGAAGGACCCTTTGCTTAAGAACCTTATAACGTTTTTCTTCTGTTGGTTTCATTTTAACTTTTGTTTGTGCTGATGGTTTAATTAAAGTTGGTGTTTGTACAAGATGGCTCAACTGAGGCTTTCTTCATTGATGGCCCAAGGCCGGCCATTCTGGATACCTCTTTCTAAGGAGGTGTGCTCTTTGGGCAGGCTTTTTAGGGACTGATTCAAGACCTACAGAAAAGAAGTTAGGTGCTGACCACTATGGGATGATCTCTAGGTCTGTGCATCCAGAAAAAATTGGATGATTCATGGGATTAGACAGGTAGCCAAGCTTCAAGGCAGTGTTGTCCCCATTGCCTTATCCAGCTATTTCTCAGTAGTTCTGTCAGTAGAGAATGTCACAGCAGAACTGACTATTCCTCAGCACTGAATCTAGGAGACTGGTTCTCTGTTTGCACCAGCTTAGCATAGCATCACCAAGTGCTGATGGGTTTTAGATGTGGTATCAAAACACCACATCTTGTAGCAGCAAGGTTCCCTTCCATAAATTGACTACATGACAAAGGCACTGTTCCATGGAGATAACAGAAGCCAAAATTCTAATCGTCTGAGGCTGCAGAGCCCGTTATAACTTCAGAAAGTCAAAGGGGGCATTATTCCTATATCTTTAATCCAAACTGGTCGAGAAGTTTCCCATCCCATTCTAAATAGGGTTTGATTACATCAGCCTCCATCTGCCTACTTTGTGACCTTGAGCATGTAGCTTAACCATTGGGGCTTATGGGAATTTGAGCCAGACTCCTTAATGATCTCCTGGACTGCATATCTGGAAACTATCTGTGAATCTAAACTGTAGGCGATTACTACTTTAAAAGCAAATATTGAGAGTTGGTCTTTATTTCTCATCATGAGTGTTTAGTGCTTTCTGTCTGCCTGCGGCCTTGCAGGAAAAGACTTTTAAGTTCTCCTACTAGGCAGTTGTCTCCTGGTGATCCCGTTAAGAAATTCGCAGCTAACAGCACATGTTTAGGTCTTCCCTGGATGCAGCCTATGGGATTCACTACTGGCTGGGAAAAGCTGCCCCTTCTTTCTTCAACTGAAGATTGTTAAAGAAGTCATGCCTCTGGCATTCTGGATAAGAACACAGGGGTGAGTGGAAATCTGAGATCTTCTGGACTTTTGGGGATTTATGGCATCTGTCATATTTGCCATTCTGTTTTTTGTTTTTTTTTTCTCTGGATGAATGGTACCAAACCGAACAGATGACAGTGGCTGTAGGTATCATACCATCCTGAAACACCCAATATCTCTATTACTGTCTAGATGTTCTTCATCCCACATTGCTGCAGTCCTAACACTTGGGTAGTCCGCTGTCCCAGTCGGCCCGAATACCAAAGTATAAGGCTGACGTCGGTCAAGGCGCATTAGTCTGACGTCAGGACGTCAGGGTACAAATGCGCATGACCGACGTCATATCCTCAGTCTTTTTTGCCGCATGGTCCGATGCAGAAGCAGTATTGCGAGTGCAGGTTGGCGTTCTGAAATTTTCTGAAGTCGGAGTTTCAGACCGAATCAAAGTTGGCTAAGTACCCGTTGGGAATATTTTGTTTTTCTTGCCTCAGTATTTAACCGGATGTCAGAAAAAGTGAATAACTGTATTTCTTGTGGGAAACAGATACCTCATAGGGATTACCATACCCTGTGTATACCTTGCTTAGGGCCTGAGCACGACGTTGTTGGATGTCGCTCTTGTGCTAGATTTAACAAACGCACTATAAAGAGAAGATTAGACTGTGCCAGGTTAGTTTTGGGAAGCGTTGTAGTTATAAAATGCCGCCGGATGCTCCGGCGCCGCTTATCTAAAAAGCGCAAGGACAAAGCAGTAAAGCCTAGGTTGGAAGAACCGTCTGTCCCGGACGTCGGTTCTTTAGAGGGCTCGGTGGAGCCGGAGGTTCTGCCAGAAGTTTCTTTGGAGTCTCAGGGAGAGACTTTACTGTTACAAGATGTGACCTCTTAGGACGTAGGCCAGGCTGAGGGGCTTCTCAGGTAGCTGTTCTCCCTCCCTTCCTAAGGTGGTTAGGCCCTCCCCTTCTGTTTCCAAGGCTTCTTGGAGAGGCAGGCCAGGTTTAACTTCAGTGGGTGTTTCTCCTAGTTCTTCAGGGTCTCTGCCTAAGAAACATATGCTTAAAATGGCAGAAGATTTGATTACTATGATTAGAGGTTCTATGCCCCTCCTGATAAGAGGCCTAGGGTGGAACCTGAGTTTGAGAGTTTGGAGCAGTGTTCGAGGCTTCTGAGTCTTGGCTGAAGACTTGCAGGAGTATCCTCCTTATTCTGATTCTGATGTAGATGATTCTACCCCTTCGCTTCTCCTCCTGAGGTTTTTCTTTTCAGAGACTCTTCATTCCATGAGGGAGCATTTTAAATGGGAAGGTCAAGATTTCTCTGATTCCAGGAAAAGGCTTAGGGAATTTTGTTTCTACCCCAGCATAGGCCTTTGGCTATACCTCCTGTTCTGGATGTGGTGGAAGATGTTTTGCAGAGGCTTCCCTGAACCCTGATTCTTTGCCTCCTGCCCGGTTAAACCGGATAGGTATTATAGGGTGCCTGAAGCTCATAAGTATCTTTTAAGAGTCCTAGGGCAGACCCAGAAACTGTTTCTCAGGGGCCTAAAGGTGTTAAGGCTTCTGTTGTTAAAAATCCTGTTCCTCCTGATAAAGAGGCAAGGGCTTTGGATAGATGGGGAAAGAAGGTGTATACTTCTTCCACTTTAGCCATGAGGGCTTTGAATTGCCAGTTCCACATGTTAAAATACCAAAATTATCTCCTTTCACAATTGAAGTCTAAGGTGGATGCTCTGGCGGAAGGTATTGAGTGTAAAGAGTTGCAGGATTTAGTTCATGTTTCTGAACAGGTGGGTAAGCATTCTTTGCAATGTGGTTTTGATGCTGTACAGGCCTCTTCGAGGGTGGCTGCCACTGGTTCTGTTCTTCGCAGGCACGCCTGGCTGAGGGATCAGAATTTGGCTGAGCATGTTAAGACAAGGATTTTAGATGCTCCGTTACAATCTGATGTGTTGTTTGGTTCGCCTGTGGAAGCAGTTTTAAAGAAAATGGAGGACAAGGCTAAGTCTATGCAGACTGTTAAAGATTTTTGCAGGTTCAGCCTCCGAAGTTTAGTAGAAATTGGCCTACTAAGGGGTGGACATATCCTTCTTATGATTCCCAGTCTAGGGGTAGGTCTAGACGTGGTAGGGGCAGAGCTCAAGGTTCTTTTAGGCCTAGAACAGGGAGTTCACCTGCTCAGTCTTCTGGTGAGGGCAGGGGTCAGTCCTTTCGTAAACAGACCCAATGACCTGCCTTTTCAGCTGCCAGATCCTTCTCGTCTGGCAGCACCTTTGGGAGGAAGGCTGGCACTTTTCAAAGAAAATTGGAGTTTAATTACCCAAGACAGATGGGTATTGGATATCATTCACCACGGTTACAGGTTTTATTTCCATACCTTGCCTCCTTTCAAAGGCATGTCAGACATCCCTCCTCTACAAAGAAAAGAGGCTCACAAGCAAATTTCTCTGTTACTCCAAATAGGGGCCATTCAGCCGGTTCCTGTGCCAGAAAGAGGCCTAGGATTTTATTCTCGCCTGTTCCTAGTACCAAAAAAGGGGAACACGTGGAGACCAATTTTGGATTTATCTATCCTCAACACTTATCTGGACATTCCCAAGTTCAAAATGTTGACGTTACAACAGCTTTTACCTCTGCTGGGAAAAGATCACTGGATGGTAACTTTAGATCTCAAGGAGGCTTACCTTCATGTGCCTATCAGACTAAGTTGCAGGAAGTATCTGCGTTTTCGAGCTGGGAATTCCCATTATCAGTTCTCTGCATTGCCCTTTGGCTTATCTACTGCCCAGAGTATTCACAAAGTTCTGGCTCCAGTGATAGCTTACTTCAGGCTAAAAGGAATACAAATCTATCCTTACTTGGACGACTGCCTGATTCTGGCTCAAGAAAAGGAAGACCTGTTTCAGCATTTGGAATATGTGATAGCAGTGCTAAGATGCCTAGGGTATTCTGTGAACGAAATAAAGTCCAGTCTAGTACCCTCTCAAGACATGTGCTTTCTGGGTGTGAGACTGAATACAGCAACCCAGATGGCCTTTTTAACCCCGGACAAACAAAAGAATCTTTCCCTTTACTTTCATCAACTATCTCTTCAGTCCGGGCTGACTGCAAGGACAGTCCTTCAAGCCTTAGGGTTCATGGCATCTTGTATTCTGGTGCTTCCCAATGCCACACTGCATATGAGGAAGCTACAATGGTATCTCAAAAATGTATGGACACAGCACTGCCAGGATTTGGACACTGTCATTCAAATAATACCTTGCATTCAAAAGGAATTTTTGTGGTGGGCTCAGGAATGTCACCTAAACAAGGGACTCTCTGTGACCCGGCCAGAGGCGAGTCAGATTCCAACGACAGATGCCTTAGACATAGCTTGGGGAGCTCATCTGAATGGAAAGTGGATACAAGACAAGTGGCCTGCCAGACTACAGCATCTACATATCAACATGAAGGAGATGTTAGCAGTCCAGTTTGCATTAATGGCTTTCAAGGAGTTACTTCTTCCAGGGCAGGTGTTGATTCTAACAGACAACACAACTGTCATGTGGTACATCAACAAACAAGGGGGAACACATTCTTATCCTCTATGCAGGCAAGCAATGATTTTGTGGGAGACTGCGCTCAGCTTGCAACTAAATCTTCAGGCAAGGTTTCTGCCGGGAGCACAGAACTCCTTAGCAGATGTGTTAAGCAGGCAAATCATGGATCCCCACGAGTGGAAACTGGATCTTCATGTATTTCGGAAATTGACAGTGTCATGGGGAACTCCAGACATAGATCTGTTCGTTTCTCCGTTAAACCACCAGCTGCCAAAGTTTTGCACGAAAAGGTTTCATCACACAGCTTGGAAAGTGGATGCTCTTTCTTTCAGTTGGAAAAATCTTCATGTGTATGCCTTTCCACCTCTGCCTCTCCTCCCAAAGGTACTCCTAAAGGTCAGACAAGACAAGCCAAGGATGATTTTAATAGCTCCAGATTGGCCTCGGCAACACTGGTACCCATTACTGAGGAGTCTGGTAAGGAAGCCTCCATGGCCTTTACCTTTGATTCCACACCTATTGTCTCAGAGGGACGGTCATCTACTCAATGTCAAGCTTCACTCTCTTCATCTAACAGCCTGGCATATTCTGTTTTGAACCACAGCAGGTCTCAACTTCCTCAACAAGTTTTGAATGTGATTATGGAAGCCAGAAGACCTAGTACAAGGAAAGTATACGCAGAAAAATGGAAGAGATTTTTATTTTGGAGTACAGCAAAGGATTTGGAGGTTTCTGAGCCTAATTTGAGTGTGGCTCTTCAATATCTTACTGAGTTATTGGACAAAGGTTTGTCTTTCTCTTCCATTAAGATTCATGCTGCAGCAATTTCAGCTCACTATGATTGTGACCCACCATTGTTTTCTCATCCTTTGTTCAAGCAATTTCTTAGAGGGGCAAAGAATATAAGACCCCCACGTAGAGCTCCTACTCCTGCTTGGGACCTCAATTTTGTGTTGGAGAAACTTACTCTACAACCTTTTGAGCCTCAGGCTTCTGCTGAATTGAAATACTTGTCATGGAAGACTGCTTTTTGTTGGCCATTACTTCTGCAAGAAGGGTTTCTGAATTGCAGGCCCTTATGGCGGTTGAGCCTTTTTTGATTTTCCATAAGGATAGGGTATCATTACGTACTAATCCTTCCTTTATGCCTAAGGTGGTCTCTAGTGTGGCTTTAAACCAAACTATTCATTTGCCTACTTTTTATGCAGATCCCCAAAATAAGGGGAAAAGATTTTGCACACTTTAGATGTACACAGACAGTTGCGTTATTATTTAAGCAGGACTAAGGATTTTAGGCAGTCTCAGCAGTTGTTTGTTTCTTTTGCTTTGAGTTCTCAGGGCAAGCCTGTGTCAAAACAAACTATTTCTAAGTGGATTGGGTTTTGCATTGCATTTTGTTATTCCCATCATGGCAAGGAGATTCCAGCTGGGATTAGGCCTCATTCCACTAGGGCTACTGCCACTTCAACAGCATTTCTAAGGGGGGTGGCAACTAAGGATATTTTAGAGGCAGCTACTTGGAGTTCAGTGCATACTTTCTCTAAGCATTACCACCTTCCTCTCTACTCTAAATCTAGGGCTGGTTTTGCCACGGCTATTTTGCAGGGCATGTTGACAGCTCCAGCTTCTTTATGATTTGCCAGCCTCCCTTACCTCTGCTTTGGGATTCTACCCAAGTGTTAGGACTGCAGCAATGTGGGATGAAGAACATAGTACAGTTTTGTACCTACCATAAATGTAGATGTTCGAAGATCCACATTGCTGCAGTCCAATTTACCCTCCCTCCTTCCCCTCTGTGTTTAGGGGTGGTTGTGTGGGTGGGGTTGTACTTTTGTAAAATTGTATATATATTGTACATATATTTGGTACAGGAGTGTTTGGTGTTTTTTGGTTTTGGCCTTATCTTTTTAGGGTCTTCTGACATCTGGGGCAAGAAAAGACTGAGGATATGACGTCGGTCATGCGCATTTGTACCCTGACGTCCTGACGTCAGACTAATGCGCCTTGACCGACGTCAGCCTTATACTTTGGTATTCGGGCCGACTGGGACAGCGGACTACCCAAGTGTTAGGACTGCAGCAATGTGGATCTTCGAACATCTACATGTATGGTAGGTACAAAACTGTACTTTTCCCTGGTTGTCATTAAACCTGTTACAGATTCTCATACATGCTTCTGTAGTGGAATGAGGAGATAACCTGGGTTCCTTTAAAAATGAATGAAGCTACTTAGAAAAGAGATTTTGTGTCATTCTTCTTGACACCAAAGTTCTGGAAAACACATTAGTTGAGAACCACTCCTCCTGTAAAACAACTATGCTTTGTTCTGGTACATGAACAAACAAGTTGTCATACACTTATTTCCTGAAAATAAACAATTGGACCAGGATCCACCAACGGAAACTCGTACACGAGGGAATTGTAAAAATCTTTTATTCCACAAAGAAGGTTAAGCGCTTTCAACTAGATACACTAGTCTTCTTCAGAACCATTAAAAACAGCATAAATCCTAGTATATATACCCAGAGCAGTTCAAAAAAGGCGCCAAAACTTTTAAAGGTGTAGCTCAATAAAACTACTTATAAAACACTCAATATAATACATGCACTGTTAATCTTGTATACACTAAGATCAAATATATATGTAGGACTGTATGTCAATACATCAATTGTTGACATGACATGTCATATAAAAACATATAACTTGTGCAATATAGTAATACATAAAAAATATATAATAAAATAATAATAATAACCTAGCAATGTAAAAAAGGTTATACACAACCTTCTAGTAAAAAATTACTTTGTAAAGCTGACTATAAATATTGAGGTGTGTAAGAAAAAGTCACAATCCTCAAAAATATATACTTCTATACTACAACCTTACTAAGAAAGTGCCAAGAAGGGTTTAATGCTGATGAATTCATTCAATCCAGGAGGTCTGGTGGCATCCAAAAAAATCTGCCACTTGCTCTCTAAAGCAGCTAATTGCATCTTCCAGTTACCTCCAAAAACAGTACATTGTATATGATCTATAATGGCAAAACGAAATGAATGTTCTTCCCCATACTCAGAAATATGCCTATATAAAGCATTTTTGTTGTCTTTTTTCTGGATGCGGTAATAATGTTCGTATATACGTTTTTTCAAATTTCTTTCGGTTTTGCCAATGTAGAACGCAGGGCAAATCACACACGTAGCCAAATAAAATCACCTGACTAGTGTTACAGTTCCCTGTTCTAGTCTTGATAAGTGTGTTGTTAGTGTCTTTGAGTCGAATATCCTTAGCCACATAAATGTGGTGACACTGTTTACATCTTCCACATTTAGTGGTGCCTTTATATATGTCTTTTTTATCTGTATCTTTACCAGTATTCTCCAAAATTCTCTTCAAATTAGCACCTGTCTTGTGCACAAATCTAGGTAAGGGTCCCACTATATGGTCTAAGTTAGAAGCTGTGATGATGTCCCAATGTTGACGTAAGATGTCTTGAATGAAATGTGTGTATGGAGTATATGTCAATATACAAGCTCTGCCAAATGATCTATTTTCGGTACCTTTTCCTTCCGACCTAGCTGTATATTTACCTAATAGGGGTGGATATTTGTTCCCCCATTCTTTACGCACATACTCTGTGACATCCCGAACCATTTTGTCAGGGTACCCGCGGTTAAGAAATAAATTCTTAATAGTCTCTATTTCAGATCTCATGGTACTTTCGGTTGACGACATTCTTACTGCGCGGATACATTGCCCCTTAACTATATTTTTAAAAATGTGCGGTGGATGATTACTGGTAAAATACAGATAATCATTAGAGAAAGTAGGTTTTCGATAGAGCTTCAATGTAAAGCCACTGGTATCCAAACCAACTAAAACATCCAAATATGGTATATTGAGATCACTAGTGTTGTGGGTGAATTTTAAAAAAGCAGATGAATTGTTGAGGAAGGCCATAAATTCCTGCAACCTCTCAGCTGAAGCCTGCCACAAAATAAAGATGTCATCCAAATATCTAGCATAAAATTTTATGTCGGCATAATAGTTGCTTTTGAATAAAGTCTCTTCCTCCCATTCAACCATCACAAGATTTGCAAAAATCGGGGCACAGGAAGCTCCCATAGCGACTCCCTTTATTTGTTTGAAGTATTCCCCTTGAAAGGTGATATAATTATGTTCCAACACCAGTCCCATCATATCACATAACAAAGAAATCTTGTCCCAACTAAATCCTGAATACTTCCGTAAACTGTTGGAAAAATATTCCAATCCCACATTGCTAGGGATGCATGAAAACAAGTCCACAACATCTATAGTCACTAGGACAAGACTAGTTTGCCAATAATCCTGTGTTAATTTTCCCAGGAAGCTCCACGAATCTTTCATAATGTGTGGGATGGCCCCATAAATGTGCTTAAGCTGATGGTCGATCCATTTACCTATATTAAATGTTTTGGATTTGGATCCTGAGATTATTGGTCTAAATGGAGGTTTGTC
>NC_056737.1:630052242-630057242 GCF_019279795.1 Protopterus annectens | reverse complement strand
AAGCAGAAGCAGTTCGCAAGTGCCGGTCGGCCAGCTCCTGAATTACGAATATTTTGGAAACCGAAGTTTTCATTAAAGCTAAGTACCCCGTTGGGGAAACTTTTCTTGCCTCAGACCGATGTCAGAAAAAGTTAATAATTGTATTTCTTGTGGGAAGCAAATACCGTATAAGGATTTCCATTCCCTCTGCATACCTTGTTTGGGCCCAGACCACGACGTCTCGGGCTGTCGCTTTTGCGCTACCTTCAATAAACGCACTATTAAGTGTCGGGCGGAGTTCGCCCAGCACTACTTTGGTAAAGCCTTTGATTATAAAATGTCGTCGGACACTCCGACTACCGTTTTGTCCAAAAAACGCAAGGAAAAGGACCGACACGAGGCCGGGTCCCTACGACACCACGCCAAAACAGGCTACCGTGGTCCGGTTCTCAGCGAGACACCTTTGCAGTCCCTGACTACCGGCGACACTCTTTCGGTGTCCTCTGTACCAGACTGCTGGGACCTCGGCCCTTTCCCAGACTACAACCGAAGCCTCTGCTAATGTTGAGCCTACTAATGTGGACAGGTCCACCTCCACCCATGGTGTATTTAGGCCCTCATCTTCTTTTTCAATTAAGGCCTTTACTAAATCCAAAGCAGCCAGGCATCCCACGAGGCCTGTTGCACAGGGCCCATCTCCAGGTCCCATGCCTAAAAACAGATGCTTAAAATGGCTGAGGATTTAATTACTCTTATCAGAGGTTCTCAACCCCCTCCAGACAAGAGACCCAGAGTGGAGGAAGATTCACCTTCTTCTGATCAGGGATCCATTTTATCAGAACATTCTGATGCAGAGGAACACTCTTACTCTCCTTTTGAGGATTCGGATGCAGAACAGTCCATTCCTTCTGTATCCCCTCCTGAGGATTTTTCATTTGGGGAAACCTTGCACACCTTGAGGGAACACTTCCATTGGGAAGGCCAAGACTTTTCAGATTCCAAGAAAAGACTTAGGGAATTTCTTTTGTTACCTCAACACAGACCTCTGGCTATACCCCCTGTTTTGGACATACTGGATGATGTCTATTCGGAGGCTTGTCTTAACCCGGATTCTCTGCCTCCTGCACCAGTCAAGACTGATAGGTATTACAGAGTACCCAGCTCTCACCAATTTCTCTTCAAAAGCCATAATGCTGACCCTGAAACCATTTCACAAGGCCCCAAGGGATTGAAGGCCTCCTCTGCCAAGAATACACTTCCTGCAGAAAGGGAATCAAGATCTTTAGAAAGGTGGGGTAAAAAGGTATATACCTCGGCCACCCTAGCCATGAGGGCCTTAAATTGTCAGTTTCATATGCTTAAATATCAACAGTTCCTGTTATCACAATTAAGGAACAAGATGTCTCAACCTGAACAACCAGATTTAAAGGAGTTACAGGATATGATGCATAGTGCAGAGCAAGTGGGTAAACACACCTTACAATGTGGTTATGATGCCCTAGAGGCCTCAAGTAGAGCGGCTGCTACAGGATCAGTCATTCGCAGACATGCCTGGCTTAGGGAACAAAATTTGCCTGATCATGTGAAAGTTAAACTTCTAGATGCTCCTTTACAAAAGGATGTGCTGTTTGGTACTAATGCTGAGGAGATACTACGGAAAATGGAAGAAAAAGCCAAATCTATGCAAACTGTCAAAGCTTTCTTACAGGTCCAACCACCACGTTTCAGCAGAAATTGGGCCTTCAAAAAACTGGTCCTTTCCAGCCACTGACAAGCCCCAAAGAGGTAGATACAGGTGCACAAGGGGCAGAGGACAATCTCAAGGATCATATAGAGGCAGGCAATGGCAAACTCCAGCACCAAGAGGTGGCGAAGACAGTGCACAACAATACAGGAAGCAAACTCAATGACTCCCTCATTTCCATGCCAAGCATGTCTCCGCTGGCAGCACCTTTGGGAGGGAAACTAGCATTATTTGCAAGCAATTGGCATATTGTCACAACAGACAAATGGATCCTGGACATTATAAACAGAGGCTACAAATTTCAATTTCACACTCTTCCAAAAATGAGAGGCATGCCAAACCTGCCACAAAATCAAAGGGCAGAGGCACAACTGCAAATTTCAAAGCTCATAAGCATGAGAGCTATTCAAGAGGTACCTACTCACCAACAAGGTCAAGGCTTTTATTCAAGACTTTTTCTGGTACCAAGGAAAGGAACCGACTGGAGACCCATTTTGGACTTATCCATCCTAAACACATTTCTACTCGTACCAAAATTCAAGATGCTCACATTACAGCAGCTTCTTCCCATGCTGGGCAAGGAGTTTTGGCTGGTAACATTGGACCTCAAGGAGGCATACCTGCATGACCCAATCAGACAAAGCTGCAGAAGATACCTCAGATTTCTTGCAGGTTCATTCCACTATCAATTCTCTGCATTGCCCTTTGGCTTATCTACTGCGCCCAGAGTATTCACAAAGTGCCTGGCATCAGTGATTGCCTACTGCAGACTTCAAGGGATACAAATTTACCCTTATCTGGACGACTGCCTGATCCAAGCGGACAGCAAGCACATACTTCTGGAACATCTGGCATATGTGACACGGTTACTGCTTTCTCTGGGATATACAATCAACAAAGAGAAATCAAGGCTAACACCATCTCAGAAAATAACTTTCCTGGGTGCCAACTTGGACACAAACACCCAGATGGCCTACCTTCGCCAGAAAAACAGGGGCAACTATCTCAGTACTTCAAAATACTAGCAAAAAGTACCAGGCTTACTGCAAGGAAAATCCTGCAGGCTCTGGGATTCATAGCATCTTGCATTCTTTTAATCCCATGTGCAAAGCTGCATATGAGGAAACTTCAATGGTACCTAAAAAACCTATGGTCTCAACGCAGTCACAGTTTGGAAACAATAATACCAATAATTCCATGTTTGCAAAAGGAATTTCTATGGTGGGCCCAAGCATGTCAAGCAAACACAGGCCTCCCATTCTGCAAGCCTCAAGCAAAGCAAGTCGTCACCACAGACGCCTCAGATTACGCCTGGGGGGCGCACATGACGGACAGGTGCATTCAGGGCAAATGGTCCCAAAAGGAAAAGCACCTTCACATCAATCAAAAAGAAATGCTAGCAGTAATAAATGCAATTACAGCTTTCAAGGACTTCCTGCATCCAGGACAATTACTGATAAGAACAGACAACACCACAGTAATGTGGTACATAAACAAACTAGGAGGAACATATTCATACCCCTTGTGCAGACTAGCCATGACTCTTTGGAACTTGGCTCTGGAAAGGCAAATCGAACTTCAAGCACAGTACTTGCCAGGATTGGAAAACACACTGGCAGACAATCTAAGCAGAAATATGACAGATCCACATGAATGGAAGTTACATCCTCAGGTGTTTACAGAAATAATCCAAGCGTGGGGGAGGCCAGACATAGATCTTTTTGCCTCCCACAGGAATCATCAATTGGAAAAGTTTTGTTCGAGGACCTTTCATCCAAAGGCCTGGAGAGTGGGCCTTTCATTCAGTTGGACAGCATGGACAGTTCGCATTCCCACCTCTGCCTCTTCTGCCCAAGGTGCTTTTGAAAGCAAGAACAGACAAACCGAAGATGATACTGGTTGCTCCAGATTGGCCAAGGCAACACTGGTACCCACTCCTGAGGAGCCTAACACATACTCCTCCCTGGTCCCTGCCTCTAATGCCTCTTCTGCTGACTCAGCACAGCTACAAAACTCTTCACAGTCAGCTGAAAACACTCAATCTCACTGCATGGAAAATTCCTTAACACCACAACAGACCCTACTCTCCAAGGAGGTGCAGGATGTCATTTTGGAGGCCAGAAGGCCATCTACTAGAAAAGCCTACTCCGCAAAATGGAAGCGGTTTTGCTCTTGGAATGAGAAAAGAGGCCAGGACCCTAGAAAACTGAACTTGCCTCAGGTATTACATTATCTAGCTGAGCTGCTGAACAGTGGACTTTCATTTTCTTCCATAAAAATCCATGCCTCAGCCATTTCTGCAGAATTCAACACGGATCCTCCTTTATTTTCTCACCCACTCGTACGACAGTTCCTCAGAGGGGCTAAGAATATAAGACCTCCAAGGAAGCAACCAATACCAGCCTTGGATCTTAATTACATACTAGAAAAATTAACATTGCCTCCTTTTGAACCAGCTGCCTCAACAGATTTGCAATATCTGTCCTGGAAAACAGCCTTCCTTCTGGCTATCACTTCAGCTCGTAGGGTTTCTGAACTACAGGCCCTCATGGCGGTGCAGCCCTTTCTCATTTTCCATCAGGACAGGGTTTCCCTTCGTACCAACCCATCATTTATGCCTTAAGTGGTATCCAGGGTAGCTTTAAATCAAGCCATACACCTACCCACCTTTTACCCCAATCCTCAAAACAAGGGGAAAGGCTGCTACACTCTTTAGACATCCATAGGCAGCTACGTTATTATTTGGACAGAACAAAGTCCTTCAGGAAATCAGAACAACTCTTTGTGTCCTATGCTGTAGGGGCTCAAGGGAAGCCAGTTACAAAACAGACTATTTCAAAGTGGATAGGCCACTGCATACGGTTTTGTTATTCCTATCATGGGAAATCTGTTCCTACAGGTATCAGATCACACTCCACCAGGGCCACAGCTACCTCTACAGCCTTCCTCAGAGGAGTTCCTACCAAAGATATTTTGGACGCAGCCACTTGGAGTTCTGTACATACCTTCACAAAACACTACCACCTGCCTTTATATTCCAGAACAAGAGCAGGCTTTGCCACTGCTGTTTTGCAGGGCATTCTGGCTCAACCCAGTTCCTCCTAGTACCTACCACCCTGTGCATAGCTTTGGGACTCTACCCATCTGTGATTACTGCAGCTGTATGCACGGTGAACATAGTACAGTTTTGTACCTACCATAAATGTAGATGTTCGAGTGCTAATACAGCTGCAGTACAGGTTTCCCTCCCTCCTTCCCCACTTGGTAAAGGCATGGG
>NC_056737.1:629919742-630042242 GCF_019279795.1 Protopterus annectens | reverse complement strand
CTCTATACTGCAAAGCCAGCATGTTTTTAACTTGCATGTAGTTTAAGAACTTTGCATTATGGTCTCTTCTCAGTGGAGAAGCAGTTGTTTCTTTGAGAAGTCTGTTTAATTGGCTGAAGATCAACAGTTTTGGATTTTTTTTTTGTAATATAACTGTTAGTGACAAGCATGTTAGAATTTCTTTGCAAATAGTTTGCAAAAACATTTTTATGCAAATAAGATGGTCTGCAAAGCACAATATAAAGAGATGACAATAAGGAAAAATAAAAACATAAGTCAGCCCGTGTGTATAACTGCAGACCGTCATAGTGACGCACGGTGATGTGTTGGGTAGGAAAGTAGTATCTCCATTGGTAAGTGAAGGTCATTTCCTTGACAAGTTCATGATCACATTAAGGCAAGTATGTGCATGCAGAGTTTGCATTCACATTCCTTGTGTCTTATTTATTGAGCATTTCTAATTGAAGACAGGAGTGCTTTACAGACAGTACACAGGAGATTAGTTTTGCAGCAGAGTCATAGTCATTATCTGAAGGCTTTGAAACAGAACCTGGAACCAGGGCAAATACACTGCAAGTTTGTGTTGGGAAGGGGGATCTACAATTAAGTTTCAGGCATGGGGTGATAGGCTTAAAGTGTAGCAAATTAAGTTTCAGGCATGGGGTGATAGGCTTAAAGTGTAGCAAACTATTTTTTATGCAGTAATGATTAATATCTTGGTCATAAAACAAAAACCCATTCATAGTCACTTCTTAATCTGTGAGGATCTTAAGAAGCCTAGCTTTACATTTCCATGGTAGTCTTTTGCCCTTAGATTTTGTGTATGAGTTTAGCTTCATACATACTTACTAAAGGTACACACGTCAGGAGACTTGAACCCAAAATCTTGCCACTTGTACTGTACATCACCCTTCGTTTACAGCCTGAGTTAATGTTGCCGCCATGATGTATGGTTACCTGTATCAGTAAAATCCAGAGAAAAGCATTAGAAGTAAGGGACATTTCATCAGCTGTGAGCGCAATCCGTATCATTTCACTTTTTTTATCTGACCTAGATATTGATGCATGCAGTTGTCTGGGAGACCAGTTTTGTCATTAAACCTAGTGTGTCAAGTAAAATTTAAGGAGGGATAAGTACCTATACATAACCCTCTTCCTTGTATTACAGGGTTTGAATGTTACAATGTTGAACTAATTTTGGTAGTTTTCTAGTTTTGTGTCGGACTTAATGATTTTTCTGGCGTGAGTATTTTAGGTAATAAACTATATACTGTGTGCCATAATTGGTCAGCAGCATGCAATACTGTACATAATTGTGTTACCTTGTCTGTTGCTGGAGCTTTGTTTGTAACTTGCAGCCATGTATTTATTTTTGTTTGCCCATCTTTTATCATTTGCCAATCTGTTTTTTATGGCTTACTGCTGTGAAAGCGGACATAAGCAGTATGACTGATCACATGGAAAGACTTCTGCAAGAATGTAGTAGGGGCTGCCTCTTCAGTCATGTGACCTAGATGTTCTTCGTGTTTCACTGTTGCAGTCATCGCATTTGGGTTATCTGCCTGCAGGTAGCCCTCAGCCGGCCTGAATACCAGAGTCTTCAGATTTCTGTGTTGGATGCTGTCGCTTCTTCCATGACATTAGGTTGTAGGAGTATAAAACATGCAGCCAATGTTATTACATCAGTATTTCTTGCCGTGCGGTGCCTGAAGCAGAAGCAGTTCGTAAGTGCTGGTCGGCCGTCTCCTGAAATTTTCGTTTTCGAGTTTCAGACCCGAAATCTTCAAAAAAGATAAGTACCCTGTTGGGGATCCTTTTTTTGCTCCCACCGATGTCAGTTAAAGTTAACAGTTGTCTTGCCTGTGGAAAGCAAATACATCATAGAGATTTTCATTCTTACTGCATCCCCTGTTTAGGTCCAGACCACGACGTCCCTCACTGTCGGTTTTGTGCCCTGTTCAACCCCCGAACTGTTAGTTGTCTGGCTTTTTTTGCAGCCAATTACTTTCGTACTCTATCTCAGTACTCCGAAATGGCTTTGTTAAGCCATCCGACCACTGATCTTTTGAAAAAAACGTAAGGATTAAGACAGAGACTGCATATGTCCAAAACTGCTGACGATGCTTCCATTAAGCTAGTCGCCAATCCGCCGGTACTCAGTGAGGCGCATTCGCAGCCCCTGATACCTGCTACTTCAGATTTGCAGGCCTCTACTGAGACCCATTTGGAGTCCAGTATGCCGTGAGATGCTTCTGCGACTATGGAACCTGCGGATGTCTCTACCTTGGATGGGTCCGGAGCCGCTGTGCAGGCACTAGCTTCTGAGGGTGTATTCAGGCCTATAGACATTCATATTAAACCGATGGCATTGTTTCCATCCAGAAGTTCTGAATTCCTCAGGCCTAAAACTCACACTATGCCTAGAAAACAGACGACCAAACCGCAGGCCTAGGCCCATATACCTCAAAAACAAATGCTTAGAATGGCTGAAGACCTTATTACCTCAATTAGGGGAACAGCCTTCTCCCTCTAAGAGACCTAGAACTAAATTTCTTTCTGATTCTTCTGTTCAGGAATCAGATATTTCTGCTCCTTCTGATTACCAGGATTTGCCCTTATCTACTTATGAGGATTCTGATGCAGAGGACTCCATTCCCTCTGCTTCCCCTCCAGAAGATTTTTCTTTCAGTGAAACCTTGCATACTCTTCGGGAGCATTTCCTCTGGGAAAGCCAGGATTACTCTGAGTCCAAAAAGAGACTTGGGGAATTCTTACTCCTACCTCAACACAGGCCTTTAGCTATCCCTCCTGTTCTGGACATTGTAGGTGATGCTTTCTTGGAATCTAGCCTTACCACAGACACTTTACCTTCAGCTCCCAGAAAACCTGACTGGTACTACAGAGTACCTTACTGTCACAAGTTCCTCTTCAAGAATCCTTCTGCGGATCCAGAGACCATTTCCCAAGGACTGAAAGACATTAAGGCTACTGCTGCCAAAAATCCTACCCCTTCTGATAGAGATTCTTGAGCCTTAGAAAGATGGGGTAAGAAGGTATACACTTCTGCTACTTTGGCCATTAGGGCTTTAAATTGCCAGTTTCATATGTTAAGTATCAGCAGCATGTTATAGGACTACTTAAACAGAAAATTATGTTGATTCCTGACTGTGCTGAACATAAAGAATTGCAAGATTTAATGCATTCTGCAGAACAAGTTGGTAAACATACTGTGCAATGTGGTTTTGATGCTTTAAAAACATTTTGCAGGACTGCTGTCACTGGGTCTGTACTTAGAAGGCACGCTTGGCTTAAGGAACAAAACTTGACAGATCATGTTAAAGCTAAATTACTGGATGCTCCCTTAAACCAAGACTGCCTTTTTGGCAACAAAGCAGAAGTCCTCAAAAGGATGGAGGAAAAAGCTAAATCTATGCAAACTGTTAAAGATTTCCTACAAGTACAGCCTCCCAAATTCAGTAGGCATTGGCCTTCAAAGAACTGGTCCTTTCCAGTCCCTTATAGGCCTTCTCAGGCCAAACCCAGGAACAGCAGACCACCTAGGCTACAATCTCAGGCTATACACATATTTAAGCAGTGGGGGGCTCCCACTTCCAAAGCAGGGAGTAGTAAGCCACCCCCCTACGGAAAAATGGCACAATGACTTAACCTTAACCCTTCCAAACCCTGCTCAGCTACCTGCTCCCTTAGGAGGAAAGCTCGCCCTGCATACAAAAAACTGGGAACTCATTACCCAGGACAAATGGGTTTTGAACATAGTTTCCCAAGGATACAGATTCCACTTCCACACACTACCAACCCCAGATGTTTGGCCAGACCTACCCCCAAATCAATGGGCAGAGGCCCAACAGCAGGTTCTCTCTCTTTTCAGTGTCGGGGCTATTCAACCTGTCCCAACAGAACAAAGGGGACAAGGTTTTTATTCAAGACTTTTTCTTGTACCCAGAAAAGACAACAACTGGCATCCTATCCTGGATATCTCTATTCTCAGCACCTTTCTGGTAGTTCCAAAATTCAAAATGCTAACTCTTCAACAGCTTCTTTTTATGCTAGCCAAGGATGCCTGGCTGGTCTACCCTCGGCTTAAAGGCTTAAACTGCACATCCCAGTAAGAGGATCCTGCAGACAATACCTACGTTTCAGGCTCCATGCACTTTCAGTTCTCTGCACTTCCCTTTGGCTTATCGACTGCGCCCAGGGTGTTCACAAAATGTCTAGCTCCAGCCATTGCATTTTGCAGGCAGAGAAATATTCAAATTTACCCATACTTGGACAATTGTCTGATTCTGGCAGAAAGCCAGGACTTGCTATTACAACACCTGGCATTCGTAAAGAAACTTCTAACCTCACTGGGGTACACCATCAACGAAAATAAATCTTACCTAGTACCCTGACAACAGATTATATTCCTGGGAGCAAGCTTGAAGACAACTTTCCAGATGGCATTACTCGCTCTGGAGAATCAAGTTTATTTGACAACCTACTTCAAATTATTGGCCACAAAACCCCAGCTATCTGCAAGGAAAATACTGCAAGCTCTGGGGTTCATGGCCTCTTACATTCTACTAATTCCATATGCAAAACTGCATATGAGGAAACTCCAATGGTATCTAAGAAGCCTATGGTGTCAGCATTCTCAAGACCTGGAAACAATGATTTCTATCATTCCTTGTTTGAAGACAGAGTTCCTTTGGTGGCAGAGGCCTGCTACCACAACAAGGTACTCACTTTCACTCTACCCCCTGCTGCCTAAACCCTAACAACAGACGCATCAGACTATATTCATGGGGGGCTCACATGGCAGGGCAGTGCATTCAGGGCAGATGGAACCTGAGACAGATGCACCTGCATATCAATCAAAAAGAAATATTAGCTGTACAGAATGCTCTGACAGCCTTCAAAGATCGTATTCTTCCAAGACAACTATTGGTAAAGGCAAGACAACACCACAGTTATGTGGTACATAAACAAGCAGGGGGGAACCCACTCGTACCCTCTCTGCAGACTAGCCATGGCTCTGTGGAACACAGTCTTGAGCTACCAAGTACACCTACAAGCACAATTCCTGCCAGGCAAACTAAATCCAGTGGCAGACAACTTAAGCAGAAATCTCATGGACCCACACGAATGGAAACTAGAACCCAAAATATTCAACCTCTTAAGGAACAAATGGGGGACTCGAGGTAGACCTGTTTGCCTCCCCTCAGAACTACCAATTGAAAAAATTCTGCACAAGAACTCTCCACAGTCAAGCTTGGAAAGTGGATATCCTGTCCTTTACCTGGAAAAGCCTCTCAGTTTATATCTTTTTCCCCACTGCCTTTCCTGTAAAAGGTTCTACTAAAGATCAAATGGGGCAAGCCAAGGACAATACTAATTGCACCAGACTGGCCACGCCAGCACTGGTACCCCCTCTTGCGCAGTATGACACTGCTACAACCATGCCACCTGCCTCAGACTCCTTCCCTGCTGTCCCAGCAGGCGGGCCAGATTCTGCACCCTCAGCTTCAAACCCTGAAACTTGCAGCCTGGCTAATTCCTTGAGCTCTCTTCTAGCATCCCTCAGTAAGCAGGTGCTGGATGTCATTCTGGAGGCAAGGAGGCCTAGTACTAGAAAAATCCTATGCTGAAAACTGGAAAAGATACTGTTCCTGGAGCCAGGCTCAGGGGATGGGCACAACTGTGCCCAGCTTACCTCATATTCTGCAGTACTTAACAGAAATGCTCCACAAGGGTCTATCCTTCTCATCAATTAAAATGCATGCCTCTGCCGTTTCAGCACATTGTAATACTGAGCCACCCCTCTTCTCTCACCCCTTGCTAAAACAATTACTTAGAGGGGCCAAAAATGTAACACCCCCCCAGGAGAGCTCCCACTCCAGCCTGGGATCTTAACTTTGTATTGGAAAAGCTCCCCCCCCCCTTTGAGCCTGCTGCAATAGCAGAGTTGAATTTACTTTCTTGGAAAACAGCCTTCCTTCTAGGCATCCCTTCAGCAAGAAGTGTGTCTGAATTACAGGCCCTCATGGCAGTGGAACCTTTCATTATCTTCCATGCGGACAGGGTTTCCCTCAGGATTAATCCTTTTTGTTATGCCCAAGTGTGGTGTCTAGTGTGGCCCTAAATCAGTCCATTAATTTGCCTACTTTTTTCCCTAATCCACAAAACAAAGGGGAATGAATACTGCACTCTCTGGACGTGCATAGACAACTTAGATTGTATTTGTACAGGACTAAGCCTCTCAGAAAATCTGAACAGCTGCTAGTTGGCTTTGCTGCAGGGGCAGAGGGGACAGCCATTTCAAAGCAAACCATTTCCAAATGGAAAGCCCATTGTATTCATTTCTGCTACAAGCATCATAGAAAACCTATCCTACAGGGGATTAGATCACATTCCACCAGGGCCGCATCTACCTCAATGGCTTTTCTCAGAGGAGTCCCTTCCAGGGTCTTCTTAGAAGCTGCTACCTTAAGCTCTGTACATACCTTCACCAAGCATTACCACATGCCTAACTTTTCTAAATCCAGAGCTGGATTTGCCACTGCAGTCTTTCAGGCTTAATAGCTGGCCCTAATGCTCTTTAAGTGCCCTCCTCCCTTCCTTAGCTTTGGGAATCAACCCAAATGTGATGACTGCAACAGTGAAACACCGCTAGTACATTTGTGTACACTTACCATAAATGTAGATGTGTATTCACTGTTGCAGTGCTGGTTACCCTCCCTCCAGCCCCTTGATTTCTCTTGGCTCTACTTTCCTTCTTAATGGTATATTTTTTCTTGTTTATTTGCTTTTTGATGGGGGTGTACCATACCATGTAGTTGCTTCCTATTGTGGAGGCACCTGACATCTGGGGCAAGAAAAACTGATGTAATGCCATCGACTGCTTGTTTTATACCCCTGACGACCTGATGTCCTGGAAGAAGCGACAGCATCCGACGCAGAAATCCAAAGACACTGGAATTCAGTCCGGCTGAGGGTTACCTGCAAGCAGATAACCCAAATGTGATGACTGCAACAGTGAATACACTCGAACATCTACATTTATGGTAAGGGTACACAACTGTACTTTCCTGTATACATGTGTGTGATGTTCTTCGTGTTTCACTGTTACAGTGATTACATTTGGGTAATCTGCTGGCAGGTTGCCCTCAGTCTGCCTGATTAACAAAGTCTTGGGTCCTGCGTCGTTTGCTGTCCCTTCTTCCATGACATCAGGTCGTCAGGGGTGTAAAACATGCAGCCTATGCCATTACATCAGTCTTTTCTTGCCACACGGTGCCTGAAGCAGAAGCAGTTCGCAAGTGCCGGTCGGCCGACTCCTGAAATTTTCATTTTTGTGTTTCTGAATCGAAGTCTTCAACTAAAAGCTAAGAACTCTGTTGGGGAAACTTTTTCTTGCTCCTTACCGATATCAGTAGAAGTTAATAATTGCATAACTTGTGGGAAGCAAATACCTCATAAGGATTTTCATTTGTACTGTATTCCTTGCCTAGGCCCTGACCACAATGTACCTTGCTGTCGGTTTTGTGCTAAATTTAATCGACGCACGATTAAACGTCTGTATATTTTTGCTTCTAAATATTTTGGCTCAAGATTTAATTATCCAGAAATGTCGTTGGTTAGCAATCCGACTACCAGAATACCTAAAAAATGCAAAGAAAAAGACAGAGACAGACCGTCAAGGTCCAAAACTGATGACAAAGGTTCTCCTAAGCCAGTCGCTAGTTTGCTGGTACTCAGTGAGGCACTTTCGCAGCCCCTGATGCCTGCTACTTCTGATTCGCAGGCCTCTACTGAGACCCTTTCGGAGTCCGGTATGCCACGAGATGCTTCAATTATGAAACCCGCGGATGTCTCTACCTTAGATGGGTCCAGAGCCGCTGTGCAGGCACCGGCTTCTGAGGGTGTTTTCAGGCCTACAGATTTGTACATTAGACAGACGCCATCTTCAAAACTAAGGCCAAAATCTAAATCTTATGTCTAAAAAAACGATGCCTGGGCCACATGTGCAGGCCCCTATGCCTGAAAAACAAATGATCAAAATGTCTGAAGATTTAATTACTCTGATCAGGGGTAGCCAACCCCCTCCTTCTAAGTGGCCTAGGCAAGACATTGATTATGAACCTTCTGAACAGGATTCTATTTCTTCCGACTCTTCTAATGACTAATGAACAGGATTTGTCTATTCCTACTTATGAGGACTCTGATGCAGAAGATTCCATTCCTTCTGATTCTCCCCCCTGAGGATTTTTCCTTTGGGGAAACTTTACATACCTTAAGGGAACATTTCCACTGGGAAAGTCAGGATTTCTCTGAATCTAAAAAGAGACTTAGGGATTTTCTTCTTCTTCCTCTGCATAGGCCTTTGGCTATACCTCCTGTTCTTGACATTGTTGATGTTTTTTCAGAATCTAGTATGGCTCCTGATTCTCTGCCTCTGGGTCCTTGTAAGCCAGACAGGTACTACAGGGTTCCTGACTCCCACAAATTCCTTTTCAAATACCCTATTGCTGATCCTGAAATCTTTTCTCTGGGTCCCAAGGGCATTAAGGCCTCTTCTGCTAAAAATCCTACCCCTTCTGATAGAGATTCCGGGGCGCTGGATAGATGGGGTAAGAAGGTTTACACTTCTGCAACCTTGGCAATCAGGGCTTTAAACTGTCAATTTCATATGCTTAAATATCAACAGCATATAATGGGACTACTTAAACAGAAAATTATGTTAATCTCTGACTGTGTGGAAAATAAAGATTTACAGGATTTGTTATATTCAGCTGAACAAGTTGGAAAACATACTTTGCAATGTGGTTTTGATTCCTTGGATGCCTCTTGCAGGGCTGCTGTAACTGGATCTGTGCTAAGAAGGCATGCTTGGCTCAAAGAGCAAACTCTGCCTGACCATGTTAAAGCAAAATTGTTGGATGCTCCTTTACAACAGGACCATCTCTTTGGTAATAAGGCTGAAGCAGTGTTAAAAAAGATGGAAGATAAAGCAAAATCTATGCAAACTGTGAAAGATTCCTTACAAGTGCAACCTCCAAGATTTAGTAGGCACTGGCCTACAAAGAACTGGTCCTTTCCAGTCCCTTCAAGAGCCGCTCAAGTAAATCCAGACATTCCAAAGGCTCCAGGTTTCAGTCACAAGGAACTTTTAGAACAAAACAATGGGGTGCCTCCACCTCCAAATCTGGAAGCAACAAGGCACCTCCCTATGGTAAACAGTCTCAATGACTTCCCTCTACAATCACCAAGCACTTACCTTTTAGCCACCCCTTTGGGTGGAAAACTGGCACTTCATGCACAAAACTGGCAACTTATTACCCAGGACAAATGGGTTTTAAATATAGTATCCTAGGGATAGAGATTTCATTTCCACACGTTGCCAATCCCAAACTGATGGCAAGACCTGCCCCCAAATCAGTGGGCAGAGGCCCAGAAACAAGTTCTGTCCCTCATGAACATGGGGGCTATTCAACCAGTACCAGAAGAGGAAAAGGTTTCTATTCAAGACTTTCCCTGGTACCCAGAAAAGACAAATCATGGCGTCAAATTCTGGACTTATCCATTCTAAACACATTTCTGGACATTCCACAATTCAAGATGTTGACTCTGCAACAGTTGCTACCTATGCTAGGCAAATATGCCTGGTTTGTAACTCTAGACTTAAGAGGCTTACCTGCATATCCCAATCGGGGAATCTTGCAGAAGATACCTCAACTTCAAAGCAGGCTACTTGCATTACCAGTTCTCTGCACTGCCCTTTGGCTTATCTACTATTCCCAGGGTCTTCACAAAGTGCCTAGCTCCAGTAACTGCATTTTGCAGGCAAAGAAATATTCAAATATATCCATACCTGGACGATTGTCTAATTCAGGCAGAAAACAAGGATATTCTTCTAAAGCATCTGGCATTTGTAAAAAGGGTTCTAACTTGTCTAGGGTACACCATAAACAAAAATAAATCACAACTGGTACCCTCTCAAAAAATTACATTCCTGGGTGCAAGCTTGAATACAACTACCCAGATGACTTACCTTACGCCAGGAAAGCAAATTCAATTGGTGACTTACTTCAAACAGGTGGCCACAAAAACCCCGCTATCTGCAAGACAAATTTTGCAAGTCTTGGGGTTCATGGCCTCCTGCATTATACTTATTCCATATGCAAGACTGCATGCGAGGAAACTTCAGTGGTACTTAAAAAGTTTATGGAGTCCACATTGTCACAGCCTGGAAACAATGATTCTTATCATACCTTGCCTACAACTAGAGTTACTATGATGGGCAGAGGCCTGCCACCAAAACAAGGGACTGCCATTCACTCCACCCTCTGCTGCCCAAACCCTAACTACAGATGCATCAGACTATGCTTGGGGGGCTCATCTGGCAGGAAAGTGCATTCAGGGCAAATGGAGCCCAACTCAAATGCACCTTCATATCAGTCAGAAAGAGATGCTAGCTGTACAGCGTGCATTGACGGCCTTCAAGGACTACCTTCATCCAGGACAATTAATGATAAAGACAGACAACACCACAGTTATGTGGTACATAAACAAGCAGGTGGGTACACATTCCTACCCCCTTTGCAGACTAGCCATGGCATTGTGGAACACAGCCTTGACCTACCAAATACAACTACAAGCTCAATTCCTGCTAGGAAAGCTAAATACTCTGGCAGACGAACTAAGCAGAAATCTTATGGACCCACATGAGTGGAAACTGGATCCATAAATTTTCAACATGTTGACACGCAAATGGGGGAGTCCAGACCTAGATCTTTTTGCCTCACCCCAGAACTATCAGTTGGACAAATTCTGCACAAGAATTCATCACAAAAAAGCTTGGAAAGTGGATGCTCTATCATTCAGCTGGAAAAACCTGTCAGTCTGCATTCATTTCATCCTGTAGCTGTTGTACCTTCCCTACCCCTCTGTTCGTTGTGCCTGCACAGCAATTTGCACGGGTTTCTTTCCTGAGTGCCCCACCCACCTGGGATTCACTGCATAAAGCAATTTCTACCTTCTCCACTGAAGCTAGCTATCTTAACTAAGTAAAACCTCTGGGAAGCAAGAACCTGACTCCCTCCAGCTTTTCAATTGTAATAGGTGAACTACAATTTAGTTTTTGTAAACTGTTGAGGCTTAATGGTGTATGCACAACAACAGTGAAGGGGTCTAGCCAATTGCCACTAGATTGGGCTGTACTACTTTGAATCAGCCTTGCACTCGCACAGTGTTCCAGTCCCAATCATTTACTTTTTAATTTGGTAAAGTAATTTTGCTCCCTCCTTATTGACTACATTGGCTAGTTTACCCCTAAGATCCAATTAAAATTGGCCTGAAAATTGGTGTAAAATTAAAAAAGAATAAAACAAATTAAAGTACAGCCAAAAACATTGCTTACATACAGTCATACAAACCAAACCAAAAGCCCAAGGTAACTCTTAGTCAGTCCTCACCGTAGTGATAGTTTTTCAGCCCTTCTCCCTGAGGGGGAGGGATCCATAAGTTCCTGGTTAATCCTGTCCTGACTGCTCTCTTCTCCAGTCTCCTTTTCTGCAACTCCCACCCCCTGATTTATCTTCATTAGTCAGCCCCCTCCTAGGGTGCCATCTTTAATCAAACTCTCTACTTCCCCGACTCATATTCATTTCATCCTGTAGCTGTTGTACCTTCCCTACCCCTCTGTTCGTTGTGCCTGCACAGCAAGTAAGTTACTTTGCATTACTGTCCTCTTATTACTGTTAACAGTAATAACCAAATAAATCAGCAGCTAACTACTGAGGTATTTGATGGTGCTAAGCTGTAACTGCTGTTCAGAACTCCTATATGTTTTGAGAGCTAGCTATTGTTCTAACTTACAAACTGCTTGTTTTTTTTATCTTGTTTTATGAAGGTAGAGCTTTAATTGTTGAATATCTGATAGGCATCCTGTTAACTGTTTTGCAGAGGTCATTCATGTTCTGATTATAGTTGTAAGCATTCCTATGGCATGCTACTGTACGTAGAAGACTTACAGGCTGGACTTTATAATTGCTTTTATAGAAGGCTAAGTGAACGCAGTTCATGTTACTGTTAGTTCATACTGAATAACATAGTTCTAGAATTATTGTCCTAAAACAGCCATACCTTGCTTTGTGCATTATATCATGTGTGTATTCACTGAAGTATACAGCTGTTATCACTGGACTTAGAGGCTGTATGTTACTGCTGTTAGTCTGGGGTTTTACAGAGCTGATACTGTATGCACTATAATCAATTTTAATTATAATGTATGCAATATAATTAATTTCACTCTTTAGGTCTATTCCTTGCATGCTCTCTACTTCACATTCTTGTAACCTTTGCACTAATTCTGCCTTATTTACCTTTATTTTTCAGTTTGCACGGGTTTTTTTCCTGAGTGACCCCCCCCCCCACCTGGGATTCACTGCATAAAGCAATTTCTACCTTCTCCACTGAAGCTAGCTATCTTAACTAAGTAAAACATCTGGGAAGCAAGAACCTGACTCCCTCCAGCTTTTCAATTGTAATAGGTGAACTACAATTTAGTTTTTGTAAACTGTTGAGGCTTAATGGTGTATGCACAACAACAGTGAAGGGATCTAGCCAATTGCCACTAGATTGGGCTATACTACTTTGAATCGGCCTTACACTCGCACAGTGTTCCAGTCCCAAGCATTTACTTTTTTAATTTGGTAAAGTAATTTCGCTCCCTCCTTATTGACTACATTTGCTAGTTTACCCCAGGATCCATTTAAAATTAGCCTGTAAATTGGTGTAAAATTAAAAAAGAATAAAACAAATTAAAGTACAGCCAAAAACATTGCTTACATACAATCATACAAACCAAACCAAAAGCCCAAGATAACTCTGAGTCAGTGTTAGATCACTTTAATACTAAATTCCTAAGTATCCTTGATTCCCATGCTCCAGCACGTACAATTAAAAACTAGATCAAATACAGCGCCATAGCTCACAAAAGATACCAAAGCTAAAATCAAAACTAGAAACACAACCTTGGCCAGCTGGAGAACAACCAAAGCCCCACTTGACCATCTAAAATATCGTCAACTCAGGAATGATACAAAAAAATCTATTTTACTGGATAAAAAAAGCTTCTACCAAATTCTCCTACAAAAACACCACAACAGCCCTTAAAAGTTCTGGGCAGGCTTAAATCAACTACTTTGTTCAGGTCACTCCACCACCCCAACACTGGCTAACTACACCCATAGTTCCCCAGAGACCATAGCTAGCACCTTTAATAACTTTTTCACTGAAACAATCCAATCCCTAGCAAATCAAATAACCTGCTCTACCTTAAACCACATGCTTAATCTACCTAATAATCACCCGGAATTTAACTTCCAACCAATATCCACTAGTTTTATCAAAACACTTCTAAAAAAACTAAAACCTACCACCCTCGCTGCTGACCTCCTCCCTGCAGAGTTCCTACAAATAGCTGCAGATGCCATTACATATCCCATATCTATTCTCATCAACAGAACCTTATCCGAAAATGCTATTCCCTCCCTCTGGAAAATATCTCACGTTATCCCACTCCATAAAGGTGGTAGCTCCTTAGACATATCCAACTATAGACCCATTGCCATTCTTTCCCCACTAGCCAAAATAATGGAGAAATGTGTACACAAGCAACTAATGCAATACCTTTCACAGAATAACTTACTCTCCAACTCCCAGCATGGTTTCAGGCCATATCACAGCACCACCTCAGCCCTCCTTTCCTTTACTACTGCCATAAACCAAAACAGGAATGACAAGAGGCTAACCTCTGCCCTCTTTCTTGACCTATCAAAAGCCTTTGACATGGTCAACCATGAACTTCTCATTCTTTCACTAAAATGTATTTCCCTCAACAAGCCTGCTATCCAGTGGTTCCAGTCCTACCTGACTGGTAGACAGCAGGCGGTACTATGGCTGGGCAAACTCTCCAGCCATTAACCTCTCACACTTGGTGTCCCTCAAGGGTCCATACTAGGTCCACTACTCTTCTCTATTTTTATCAACAACCTCCACACTGCTATCCCTAAAGCCATCTGCATTCAATACGCAGATGATTACACTCTCATCTGCTCAGCCACCTCCCCATCCGACTTGCAAATCTTAACACAAAATACATTTAACACTATCGAGAACTGGCTCACCAACCAACGCCTACTTCTGAACCCCAATAAAACTAAACTTCTACTCTTCAGTCCCACTAGTAGATCCACCACACTTTCATTCTCTGTCACTTCTAACAATGGTGCCACTATTTCCCCATATAATCACACCAAACTGCTAGGGGTTATCATAGACAATAATCTCAAATTTGACCTACAGGTCAACAAAACCATACAAACCATCAATAAGAAGCTTGGATCACTGTATAGAAACAAGACATTTTTAACCCCACTGGCTAGGACTGCAATTGCCCAATCACACCTACTCTCTACTCTTTTTTTATATACCTCACCTGTACTCACAAACCTCAACAAATCCGAACTAGGTAAGCTGTCCCATAGCTACAATCATATTGCCAGATTCGCCACTGGCTCCACCTATAGAACCCACCACTGCCAGAACCTTAAACAACTAGAGTGGCTAGAACTGCCCAGCTTAATTCAATTCAATCAACTCTTAATAGCGCACAAAATTTTGTACCACCCTGAGGATACCTCCTCACTTAAAAATATTATTAAGCCATATAGGAACCTAAGATCCCTACGGTCAGCCGATAAACCACTGGTCCAAACCCACAAAGCTAACAACTCAGCTGGTGAATCCCTGTTTGCCAACTTCATTGGCAAAACCTGGAATTCGTTTCCAAACTATATAACCCTACAGTCCTTCAAAAGTCTCTTAAAAAAAAAAAAACCTCAAACAGTATCTCAAAGTGAATTGGCTATGCCCGTGTACCAGCCCTGATTAAGTTATAAACTAAAAGCATATTCTGCAATTATCATAACTTCTAACTACATCACCAAGCTCTGCTTCCAATCTGATGTCACTTACTTTTAATTGTCTGTCCATGAGAATTGAGTCCCTACTAGGGAACACTACTAACCCATTGTATATAATCACTTTGTTTTTATAATTGTTTGCTAACTTCTGTGTAATCTATGTAAGTTTTTCTGTGTGGAGCTTTTTTCCCCGGGCCTCCGCTGAAAATGGACATGTATCCAGTCGGACTATCCCGGTAAACAAATGTAAAATAAATAAATAAATACTTAGAAGAAAAGTATTGAATCATTTATTTTTGCGGTCATGAGTGAGCCAGACCATCTGCCACTGACTGACTTTGATGCTTTAGCCAGGTGCCTCGTACTATCCTGCAGTACCTTTACTGCTAGTTCTGTCTGGTGATCCAATTCAGCATTGTTATATGCTGTTGCACTTTGACCCCCATCTTGAATTCCATGTGCCCCCCCCCCCAAGACCTCATCTTTGGAAGTCTAGTTTCATTTTAGAGGTGAGCCCAGCACAAACTGTGCTGTTGGCACCAGAAACCTCATAAAGAGAGATGGGGCAGCATTGAAAAAAGATGTCCAGTTAGGACGCATTGTAGAAACTTTTTTAAAAACCTGATTGGAACAAAGAAATCCAGGGCCCAGTTGGGTATCCTTTCTCAGGACAGATGTATATGGGTGCAAGAGGACACCGTTTCAGGAGGACATATGGGAAGTATTTTTTCACAAAAAGGATTGATGGAAGCTATAATGGCTTCCGTTAAGGTGCAGGAGGACCAGGACAATGTGGCAGTTATGCCAATCTATCAGCACAGGACTACAGCATCTGTCCATATAGTCTGTGGACAGGAGCTCGATTGGTGCAACTGGTTCATAAAAACTGGCTTGAGCAGGGAAGAAATGAAACGATTTTTGCCTCCTTACCTTCCTTGTCATGAGAAGGTTGGCTTGGAGTTACTTTTGTGGGTAGAACGCTAGGAAGGGAGATCGCTAGGGAGGGAGAAATGTTACCAAATAATCAAGCCTGCAAAATGGTGTTTTAGGGTTTTGGTGGGTCTTTGGAGGAATACTCAGTTCATGCAGCTAACATGAGCCATTTGTTTATTGAATTCTAGCTTGTTCCCCTTTTCTACTCCTTAAAAGTACATGTTGTCATCTAGTAAAGTCAAAAAAGTGTACCTATGTGCATGAATGCAGTGATTTTTCTCCCATTGACAAGATTGTCTTAGATGATGATCGAACACCCACCCACACCATTAACAGTAAGATTTTTTTTTAATCTTTTTGTGCATGTGCTTGCCAATCATCAAGGTTCCCCACATTTAGACTTGCCTATTTGTTCCCCTTTCCACTGTTTATCCAGTGCTGGGGTGAGAGCTGTCTGGAGAGGGCCAGCATTTAGGCAGCAATGAAGGTGTTTTATGTCCTCACGACAATTTAAGCTATGAAAATGTTTTATTTATGGCCTAACCTCAATCCAGGTGGGGAATATACTGTTTGCATTAATATGGGAGCTGTCGGCACCTTTTTCCTGCAAGTGCACATTGCCTCGGGCTTGTTACAGAGGCTAGTGCCAGGAAGTGACTTGGTGGTTCTATTGCCTGTCTATTGAATGCATATTTGCATTGCCCTCATCCAAGAGAAAGTGGCAATGTGCATTCTTCTCTGGCATACCCACACCAGCAGGAAGTGATGGAGAACTCCCATCCTCCCCTGCCATCCCCATCAGTCTTCCAAGCTAGTATTTAAGCTGGAATCCCTTGGGCATAGCCAGGGCTTTATCCCTCTATGCTACCAGCACTGGCAGTAATAAGAAATTACTGAGTTCTGGAAAGCCTATCTGGAGCTTTGTCATTAAATAGGGAAATTGGAAGAGTTCGGCCAAGTAGATCATAGCTTAAAAAATGATCATGCATATAAACTCTTCTTGCTGAATTAGGTGCAGGCTTTAGCCTGCTCAGTTTTATTGATTAATTATTTGGATTTTCAGACTTCCACAGCTTGCTAGACTTCAGGAAAAATTCATAAAACTTAGCAGTGAAATATGTTTCTGTGCAAGAAACTTGTACGTCCTTGAATAGCTACTACATTCTGAGATTTAATACTTTTAGTTGCTTCATTAAGCCCGGTACTGGGGACTGCATTATGGTTATCCCCAGTCCCTTGTTCGCAGTCTCGCAGGTGCAGTGCTGTATAACTTTGGCTGTTATCTGGTGCTGTTTTGACAAACAAAATTGCATGTACGGTGTCTGTCTCCTTTGAAGATATCCAGAAAAGAGTGACTGGTGTCAGCCCTGCAGCATTAGAGCTGGCGTGATGCCTTGTACTTTTGGTAATGTATATAATTGGAAACACATTTACCACAAAAGAAAGATGTGCATTTAGAAAATATTCAAGCCTACTATGTGCAATCAAGATTGTAGAAGGGAGTTTCAAGTAGAACACATCTGTTGTAAAGTCATTTTGTACAATGATAGCTCATTAACCATTACACATATGCAGGAATTCAAGACCAGAAACCTAGACTGATGTTTTGTCAGCTGACCATGTCTGTTTGGTACAGGTCCACCATGCTTGCTGCAAAGAAGTTTCCATCTGACCGAGAGAGAGAGAGAGAGAATGGAACCAGATAGTTAATATAGCCAGTTTAATTAGCCCAAGTCATGTAACCTTTGCCTTCATGACAGATTCTTGAGCATTTTTAGATAGTCTGTGGTAACAGAAATATTTTTGTAACAAACCATTCTGTCCTGATCTATCTTTGCTATCTTTCATGCTATGTCATAAACCCTCATCATTCCTTTTGCACATTTGCAGACATGTTACCATCACTGAAACATATTACAGGTTGTGACTGTGCAGAGGCACAGGTGATGCAAAGCAAAAACTGACTGTATACAAAGAATTACTTCATTCCACCCAAGCTGCCGCTGAAACAACGTACAGCTGTTCAGGTGCGCTCCAAGTCTGTCATGCCACTTTGAAATGTTCCATCCTTCTTTGATTTCTTTGATGCACTGTCTTTTTTGAAAGCCAGTTTGTTGCATTCGTAGCTTTCTAGATGAAGAATGTATTTCTGTAATTTGCCTCCTTCATACCTATCTGACTTTGGAAGACATCAAGTCAAGCTCATCTCTTTTAAACATCACACCCTTTGTTACTGTGCAAGATGGCACTTGTCTGCAAATGTAAGGTTCCAAAGAGCAGCAGAATAGTTAAAATCTGAAGCAGAGTTGTTTTGAATGTGTTTTTTTATGTATAACACAAGTAACTCAAATTAGGTCATGGATAACATAATGCTGTATTTACTCTTAACTTCAATATTTGATCAGATTGGGTTTAACAGTTTAACCAAACTAGACCAGTTCACAAATATTCAGTATTTCAAGCAGTACCAGTGGCCTGTTGTGGTTTATTCCTCAACATACCTCTGAATCTCCCAGAGCAAGAAATCTGGACAAAGCCATACATAAAAGTGGGACAGAGGCCCCAAAATAAGGACAATTTTTAAGTATTGCTCTTACAAACTTAGAAAGTTGATAGCATAACAGGTTTTGGGTTTTGCATTAGTGTGAGTTTCCTGAAGGGCATAAAGTCAGAAACTCAAACTGTCATTTTCTAACTTCTGTCTTTAATGATTTGCCACTAATCTGCCAGAAAACCCGAATTTTATGAAAAATGGACCAAAATTATGAGGAAAAAATCTGGACATTCTGCAAAAATATATATAGCTGAGTGGTGTGTTTCTTAAATATGCAGATTATAGCATGACCGTATGGGAATGGTGTCAACGAGTCTGTTCCTTATCCACTGCCTACTTTTTATTTAAAAAGCTATCAACACATTCATAGAAAGTGCCATTAGAAATGTAGTGGAACTGATTATAATTGTATGATGTATTATGCTTTTACAGGATTTCTCTTCCCTTACTGTGCATGCAAATAGCATGGAAATGAGATTTAATCAGGTGACATTTTCATCGAGTTATTCCTGATATGTTATTATGTAGCTGTTAGCACAGTAGTAATGTGCTAAATAGATGTCATATCCTGCTAGGGTTACTGCTAGTTGCATTTGTCTTGGAAGCCATTCCTGGCTGTGATCTTTTGGATTGCATCTGGTATTTTAGCACAAGTGTCTAAGTTCATCAGATGTACCAGGGGGATTATTAATGCCATTCAGGCTTCATTCTCACTTGGTCTCACTCCTGGATTTCTTTTACTTTTATTTATTTATTCATTCATTCATTTTTAGAGGTGCAATGTACTGTTTTCTTTGT
Organism: Protopterus annectens; assembly: GCF_019279795.1. Classification (NCBI taxonomy): domain Eukaryota; kingdom Metazoa; phylum Chordata; order Ceratodontiformes; family Protopteridae; genus Protopterus; species Protopterus annectens. Next base: position 630,022,970 of record NC_056737.1, on the reverse strand, counting down.
GTATGGCTTCTGTGATGCTATCCAGCCTAACAGTCAACACTGCTGTGGATCAGTTTATTTCAGACTTTTTTAGGCAGGACACTTAGGGGCAGTTATGTGGCTCCCAAAGATTCTTCTGCCTTGGTACAATCCTCTAACAAGTGTCCTACCCTGTGCTGATCTAGTTGTTAGAATGGGGGTATAACCTGTCTGCGTAGACTAGTAGAGTGTTTTAGTAATGCTTGTGTACTTATGCCCATGCACAGACGACTTAAATGTGCAACTTTTGAAATAGTTGGACACAGTTCCTGTCTGTTGATTTGATGTCATGGTTATGTGATATTTGGAGTGGAGTACAAAGACTCTATACTAACTTGGGATTCTGTGCAAATTGTTCCTTTAAACCACAATAGTATAAATATTACAGTAATCATGTACACAGATTTCAGAAACTTCCATAAATTTTGAGCAGCTTCATGAATAATATACAAGATGCTTATAAATTACAGCTGTTCCCCAACTGGCTGTTTTACTGATGTTCATCGTGTTTCACTGTTGCAGTCATTACTCTTGGGTTATCCGCCGGCAGGCTACCCTCAGTTGGCCAGAATTCCAAAGTCTGGGTCTGGTGTCGGCTGCTGTCGCCTCTTCCCTGACGTCAGCGCGCCAGGGGTATAAAAGATGCAGCCGGCGCCATTTTCTTCAGTCTTTCTTCCCGCGCGGTGCCCGAAGCAAAAGCAGTTCTCAAGTGCCGGTCGGCTGACTCCTGAGATTTTCGAATCCGAATTTCAGAACCGAAGTCTTCATTAAAGCTAAGTACCCCGTTGGGGAAACTTTTTTTCTTGCTCCAGACCGATGTCAGAAAAAGTTAACAGTTGTATTTCTTGTGGGAAGCAAATACCTCATAAGGATTCTCACGCTTACTGTATTCCTTGCCTAGGCCCTGATAAAAACGTAGCTAGCTGTCGGTTTTGTGCTAGATTTACCAACGCACTGTCAAGCGTTGGTTTGATTTTGCATTTCATTACTTTGGCCGAAGATTCAATTATATTATGCCGTCAGACCAGCCGACAACCGGAGTTTACAAAAAACGCAAGGACAAGGAAAAGGATAGACATCCGAGGTCCAAAACAGACAACGAGGCCTCTTCTAGGCCATTCGTCGGTTCTCAGTGAGGAGCTTTTGCAGCCCCTGGCGCCTGCTACCTCAGAGCCACAGGCTGCTACCGACTCCCACGTGGAGCCAACTGGGCCTCTGGATACTCAAGGTATTGGACACTTGGAAATCATTCCCTCAGATGGGTCCGGAGCCACTGAGCAGGCATCGGCTTCTGAGGGTGTCTTCAGACCTACACAACTATATATTAAGCCATCCTCCGCTTCAAAGACTAAAGCAGCTCTAAAGACAAAGAAACAAGTACAGCATTCTCCTACTCAGACCTCCATGCCTAAAAAACAGATGCTCAAAATGGCCGAAGACCTAATTACTTTGATCAGGGGCTCCCATCCCCCTCCTGATAAGAGGCCTAGACAAGAGACAGAGTATGATTCTTCTGATCAGGTTTCTATTTCCTCTGATTCCTCTTCTGAACAGGATTACTGCATGCTTCCTTATGAGGATTCTGATGCTGAAGACTCCATTTCTTCAGCCTCTCCTCCTGAGGATTATTCTTTTGGGGAAATCCTGCATACTATGAGGGAGCATTTCCACTGGGAGAGCCAAGATTACTCTGAATCTAAGAAAAGGCTCAGGGACTTTCTGCTACTTCCTCAGCACATACCCCATTGCCATTCCACCTGTTCTAGACATTGTAGATGATGTTTTTTCAGAGTCCGGACTGTCCCCTGACTCTTTACCCCCTGCACCTGCTAAGCCAAACGGATACTACAGGGTCCTGGATTCTCATAAATTCCTATACAAAAACCCCGCTGCTGGCCAAGAAACTATATCTCAGGGTCCTACTGGGGTCAAAGCTTCCACTGTTGCAAAAAAAAAACCCTGTCCCCTCTGATAGGGATTCTAGGGCTCTAGACAGATGGGGGGAAAAGTCTACACTTCTGCTACCCTGGCTGTGAGGGCTTTAAATTGTCAGTTTCATATGCTTGTATATCAGCAGTATTTAATGTCTCTGCTTAAACAGAAATTGTTGACAAATACTGAATGTTCAGAGAACAAAGAATTGCAGGATTTATTGCATGCAGCTGAACAAGTGGGAAAGCATACTTTGCAATGTGGTTATGATTCACTGGAGGCCTCTTGCAGGGCCGCTGTTACAGGTTCTGTTATTAGAAGGCATGCTTAGTTAAAGGAACAGAATCTGCCTGATCATGCTAAAGCAAAATTATTAGATGCACCATTACAACATGATACTTTGTTTGGTACTAAAGCAGAAGATGTGTTGAAAAAAATGGAGGATAAAGCTAAATCCATGCAGACAGTCAAGGATTTCTTACAGGTACAGCCACCCAGGTTTAGCAGAAATTGCCTTCTAAAAATTGGTCCTTTCCAGTGTCAGACAGACCTCAAAGAGGCAGATACAGGCATCCCAAAGGCAGATCTCAACCCCAAGGCTCATACAGGCCTAAACAATGGGGTACTCCTACCTCCAAAAGCGAAGAAGACAAATCACAACCTTACAGGAAACAGTCCCAATGACTTTCCCCTACAAGATCCAAGCAATTTTCTTTTGGCAGACCCCTTAGGGGGAAAACTAGCACTTTTTTCATCAAATTGGCAAATGGTTACCCAAGACAAATGGGTCCTGAACATAGTGTCCCAAGGCTACAGGTTCCATTTTCACACTCTACCAAGGTCAAAGGGTATGCCAAACCTGCCACACAAATCAACGGGCAGAGGCACAAAAACAAATTACAGCCCTCATGGACATGAGGGCCATTCAGCAGCAAGTGCCACAACAAGAGCAGGGGCAAGGATTTTACTCCAGACTATTCCTAGTACCAAGAAAGGACAAAACCTGGAGACCAATACTGGACATGTCTATACTAAATACGTTTCTGGAAGTTCCAAAATTCAAGATGTTGACTCTGCAGCAGCTACTGCCCATGCTGGGCAAAAAGGCTTGGCTCGTAACTTTGGACCTAAAAGAGGCATACCTGCATGTCCCAATCAGACAGTCTTGCAGAAGATACCTCAGATTCATAGCTGGCTCAATGCATTACCAATTCTCTGCACTGCCCTTTGGCTTATCTACTGTGCCCAGGGTCTTCAGAAAATGCCTGGCACCAGTAATTGCGTTTTGCAGACAAAAAGGAATTCAAATATATCCCTACTTGGATGACTGCCTAATTCAAGCAGAGAATAAAGACACTCTTCTAAAGCATCTGGCATTTGTAAAAAGATTACTAATTGGCCTAGGGTACACAGTAAACGAAAATAAATCAAAACTAGTGCCCTCTCAAGAGATAATATTCCTGGGTGCAAGCTTAAATACAACTGCCCAGATGGCTTATCTCACGCCAGACAAGCAAAAGCAACTGATTACTTATTTCAAGAAATTGGCAACAAAAACCCACTTATCTGCAAGGAAATTCCTGCAGGCGTTGGATTTCATGGCATCCTGCATTCTACTAATTCCGTATGCCAGACTGCATATGAGGAAACTACAATGGAATCTAAAAAATGTTTGGACGCAGCATTGCCACAGCCTGGAGACAATAATTGCACTCATTCCCTGCCTACAACAGGAGTTTCGATGGTGGGCAGAAGCCTGTCACCACAACAAGGGTCTGCCATTCAGTTTACCCACAGACAGACACTGACAACGGATGCATCATATTATGCCTGGGGGGCCCATATGGCAGGAAAATGTATTCAGGGCACATAGCCTGCAAACCAGATGCATCTTCACATCAATCAAAAAGAGATGATAGCTGTTCAAAATGCCCTGACAGCTTTCAAGGACCTGCTTCATCCAGGACAGTTACTGATAAAGACAGACAACACTATGGTCATGTGGTACATAAACAAGCAGGGAGGTACACATTCCTACCCCCTCTGCAGACAAGCAATGACCTTGTGGGACACAGCTTTGGCTCTTCAAGTTCACCTGCAAGCACAATTCCTGCCAGGAAAAACAAATACTCCGGCAGATGAACTAAGCAGAAACCTCATGAATGGAAACTGGATCCACAAGTCTTCAGCATGATAATAAGGAAATGGGGATGCCCAGACATAGATCTATTTGCCTCTCCTCACAACTGCCAATTGCAGAGATTCTGCACAAGGATTTATCACAAGCAAACATGGAAAGTGGACGCCGTATCATTCAGCTGGAAAAATCTAAGTGTATGCTTTTCCCCCTCTGCCTCTCCTTCCCAGAGTACTCCTAAAGGTAAGACAAGAGAAGCCAAAAATGATTCTGATTGCACCAGACTGGCCACGCCAGCACTGGTACCCAATCCTAAAGAGCCTGTCTCAAGGTCCAGCATGGTTTTTACCTCAGACTTCTCACTTGCTGACGCAACAAAACAAACAGATCCTGCACAGCCAACTCAGGACCTTAAATCTGGCAGCATGGCAGATAATGTAGCCATTTTGAACACTTCTCTTTCAAAAGCTGTTATGGATGTCATCTTGAGGCCAGGAGGCCCAGTACCAGAAAATCTTATGCAGAAAAATGGAAGAGAGTCTGTGCTTGGAACCAGGAACAAGGCATTGACACGTGTGTACCAAATATCCCTCAGATTTTACAATACCTAACTGAGATGCTGGACAAAGGCCTTTCTTTCTCATCAATTAAGATTCACGCCTCTGCCATTTCAGCCCATTACAATACGGAACCACCTATTTTTTCACATCCTTTAATAAGGCAGTACCTCAGAAGGGCCAAAAACATTAGGCCTCCAAGGAGTGCACCAGTTCCTACCTGGGACCTCAATTACGTTTTGGAAAAACTCACACTGCCTCCTTTCGAGCCAGCATCAACAGCAGATATATCCTGGAAAACAGCTCTGCTCCTAGCTATAACCTCTGCAAGGCGAGTCTCAGAGTTACAGGCACTCTTGACTGTGGAACCTTTCATCATCTTTCATCCAGACAGGGTTTCTCTGAGGACAAACCCTACATTTATGCCTAAGGTGGTGTCCAGTGTGGCCCTCAACCAAACCATTCACCTGCCTACCTTTTATCCAAACCCACAGAACAAGGGTGAGAAAATTCTCCATTCTTTGGACATACACAGGCAGCTACGCTTCTACTTGGACAGAACTAAAGCTTTCAGAAAGACTGAGCAACTTTTGGTATCTTATGCTGCAGGATCACAGGGAAAGGCTGTCTCAAAACAGACTGTTTCAAAATGGATAGGCCTTTGCATCCGTTTCTGCTATTTTCAACATGGCAAATCAGTGAGAAAGGACATTAGGCCTCATTCCACCAGAGCAGCAGCCACTTCAGCAGCCTTCCTCAGAGGAGAATCAAACAAAGATATCGTAGAGGCTGCAACTTGGAGCTCAGTGCACACCTTCATAAAACACTACCACTTACCTCTCTACTCTAAATCCAGAGCAGGCTTTGCCACTGCAGTTCTGCAGGGCCTCATAGCCTCTCCTAATCCTATTTAGCCCAGCCACCCTACCTCAGCTTTGGGATTCTACTCAAAAGTAATGACTGCAACAGTGAAACACGATGAACATAGTACAGATTTTCATCGTGTTTCACTGTTGCAGTCATGACTGTAGGGTTCTCCCCTGCCGGCAGGCAGTCCTCGGTCGGCCAGAATCCCAAAGTCTGGGTCCAGCGTCGGCTGTTCAACCATGCTCCCTGACGTCAGAGCACCAGGAGTACAAAGCTGACAGCCGACGCCATCTTCTCCAGTCTTTCTTGCCGTGCGGTGATAGCAGTTCGCAAGTGCCGGTCGGCTGACTCCTGATGATTTTTTCTGATAAACTTCAGTCCGAAGACTTTCTTTTCCACTCAAAGCTAAGTACCCCGTTGGGGAAACTTTTTCTTGCTCCAGTCCGATATCAGAAAAAGTTAATAGTTGTATTTCATGTGGGAAGCAAATACCTCATAAGGATTTTCATTCTTACTGTATTCCTTGCTTAGGCCCTGACCACGATGTAGCTAGTTGTCGATTTTGCTTTTCATTACTTCGGTAGGCGATTTAACAACAAAATGTCGTCGGATACGGTTACGGCTACTGGAGTTCTCAAACGTTGCAAGGATAAAGACAGGCCTCCAAGGTCCAAATCTAATGATAGCGCACAAGCGGAGCCAGCTTCAGGTTCGGCCGTCGTCAGTGAGGTGCTTTTGCAGCCCCTGTCGTCGGCCATTTCAGAACCGATAGCCGAAATGGACTCTCACGAGGAGCCAACTAGGCCTTTGAATATTTCTATTGCAGGACCTTCGGACAATGCTCCTTCGGACGGGTCCGGAACCGCTGTGCAGGTACCAGCTTCCGAAGGGGTTTTCAGGCCTACTCTGCTTCTAATAAAGGCAAAGCCAAAGACAAAGGCAAAGACTCCTTCTAAATCAAAGACTGCAACACAGGCCTCTTCTGAACCGGCTCCCAAGTCACAGAAACAGTTACTCAAGATGGCGGAGGATTTACTTACTATGATTAGGGGTTCACGTCCCCCTCCAGATAAAAGGCCAAGGCAGGATGTTTATTATGATTCCTCTGATCAGGCTTCTGTTTCTTCAGTTTCTTCTTCTGACCAGGAATATTCTTTCCCTCCTTATGAGGATTCTGATGCTGAGGAATCCATTCCTTCAGCTTCTCCACCTCAGGATTTCTCTTTTGGGGAAACTTTGCATGAAATGAGGGAACATTTCCACTGGGAAGGACAGGAGTTTTCGGAATCTAAGAAAAGACTAAGGGATTTTCTTCTTCTCCCCCAACATAGACCCCTGGCTATTCCTCCTGTTTTGGATATTGTGGATGCTGCTTTTTCGGAGGCTAACTTAACCCCTGACTCTTTTCTTCCTGCTCCTGTTAAGCCTGATAGATATTACAGGGTTCCTGATTCCCACCAGTTTTTATTCAAGAACCCTTCTGCTGACCCTGAAACCATTTCTCAGGGTCCTAAGGGAGTTAAGGCCGCTTCTGCCAAAAATCCCATTCCCACTGAAAATGATTCTAGATCTTTAGAAAGATGGGGCAAAAAAGTGTACACTTCTGCTACTTTGTCCATTAGGGCTTTAAACTGTCAGTTTCATATGCTGAAATACCAGCAATTTCTCGTGTCTGTTTTAAAACAAAAGCTTACTTCCATTTTTGCCTGCGCAGATGATAAGGAATTACATGACTTATTGCATGCCACTGAACAAGTTGGGAAACATGGTTTACACTGTGGATTTGATGCCTTGGAGGCTTCTTGTAGGGCTGCTGCCTCCGGCACAGTCATTAGAAGGCATGCATGGCTAAAGGAACAAAATTTGCCAGAACAAGTAAAAGCTAAATTATTGGATGCTCCTGTTCAGCATAATGTTTTGTTTGGATCAAAAGCTGAAGAGGTGATTAAAAAGATGGAGGATAAGGCAAAATCCATGCAAACAGTTAAAGATTTCTTACAAGTACAGCCACCAAGATTTAGCAGAAATTGGCCTTCTAAAAATTGGTCCTTTCCCACTTCAGACAGGCCTCAGAGGGGTAGATATAGACGCTCCAGAGGAAGGCCTCAAACAGAAGCTTCTTATAGACCAAGGCAGTGGACTGCTTCCACCCCTAGGGGAGGAGAGGATAGGTCACAAACTCATAGGAAACAAACTCAATGACTCCCTCTGTTGGGCTGCAGGAACTTCTTGCCTGGAAGCCCCTCTCGGAGGAAAACTCTCTCTTTTTTATCAAAATTGGACTCGTATAGCCCAAGACAAGTGGGTTCTGGATGTGGTTTTAAGAGGTTACAAATTCCATTTTCATACCCTGCCAAGGCCAAGCGGATGGCCAGACCTTCCAAAACATCAATGGACAGAGGCCTTAAACCAGGTGGAAGCTCTTTTGGCTATGAAAGCCATAGAACTGGTTCCACTTTCAGAGATGGGACAAGGTTTTTACTCGAGGCTCTTTCTAGTCCCCAGGAAGCAAAACTCATGGAGACCCATTCTGGATCTGTCAGTCTTGAACACCTTTCTAGAGATTCCAAAATTCAAGATGCTTACTCTACAGCAGTTACTTCCAATGCTATCCAAGGATGCATGGATGGTAACTTTGGATTTAAAGGAGGCATATTTACACATTCCCATCAGGCAGGAACGCAGAAAATACCTCAGGTTCAAGGCCGGATCGAGGCACTTTCAATTCTCTGCGCTGCGCTTTGGATTGTCTACTGCGCCCAGGGTCTTCACCAAATGCCTGGCTCCAGTAGTAGCTTACTGCAGACTCAAGGGAATTCAAATTTACCCTTATCTGGACGATTGTCTAATTCAGGCAGACAGCAAGGATGTCTTACTCCAGCATCTAGAGTTTGTACAGAACCTCCTCAAGTTCCTGGGATTCTCTGTAAACATAAAAAAGTCAAATTTGACACCTTCACAACAGATAACTTTTCTGGGTGCTCTTCTAAACACCTCAACCCAGATGGCATTTCTGGCATCCGAAAAACAATTACAGCTGGCTTCAACTTTCAAAACCTTGGCAACTTTAACTCAGCTATCTGCAAGTAGATTCCTGCAGGCTTTGGGTTACATGGCCTCCTACATCCTTCTCGTACCATATGCAAGACTACACATGAGGAAAATACAGTGGTACCTAAAAAGTGTATGGTCTCAGCATTGCCACTGTTTAGACATATACTGATCTCCGTCCTGCCTTGCCTTCAAAAGGAATTTCTTTGGTGGTCCAGGGCATGTACTCTAAACAAAGGGAAGCCCTTCTGTCTGCCTCCTGCCACTCAGATTCTAACCACGGACACCTCGGATTATGCTTGGGGAGCCCATTTTCAGGGCAACTGTCGGCAGGACCTTTGGACAAAGGATCAGAAGCTCCTGCATATCAATTTAAAGGAAATGTTAGCCGTTCAGAAAGCTCTAATGGCCTTCAGGAATCTTTTTCAACCAGGACAACTGCTAATACGGACAGACAACACAACAGTTATGTGGTACATAAACAAGCAAGGGGGATCTCATTCCTACCCCCTTTGCAGACTAGCCATGGATCTATGGAACACAGCTCTAGCTTGCAATCTGGACCTTCAAGCTCAGTTTCTACCAGGCAAGCAAAACCTCCTGGCAGACAGTCTGAGCAGAAACCTTTCGGATCCACACGAGTAGATGCTGGACACCAAAATATTCAGGATGATAACAGCAATCTGGGGATGTCCTCACATAGACCAATTTGCATCCCATCTCAATCATCAACTACAGAATTTTTGCACCAGGACTTTCCACAAAGAAGCTTGGAAAGTGGATGCCCTATCATTCAGTTGGAGGAACCTCTCGGGATATGCCTTTCTGCCTCTTCCTCTTCTTCCATGGGTGTTATTAAAGATAAAACAGGACAAGCCCAAGATGATAATCTTACTGGCCCGAAATTGGCCTCTACAGTTTTGGTACCCAACTCTAAAAAACCTATGTCGGGAGCCCCCTTGGGTTTTACCTCTGTCTCCGAACCTTCTGTCCCAACATCAGGGTCAGGTTCTACACTCTCGTGTCAGAACTCTCAGCCTGGCGGCCTGGTTAATCCAGGGCCTTTGATTTCTTCTTTCCTACCCAAGCAGGTTATGGATGTCATTTTAGAAGCCAGACGTCCTAGCACTAGAAAATCTTATGCAGGAAAATGGAAAAGATTTTGTTCCTGGATGCAGGCTCAGGATTCTGATTTTCTTTTCCGAACATTTTTTTAATTATACTTTACTTGACTGATCTCTTACATAAGGGCCTCTCTTTCTCTTCCATTAAGATACATGCCTCTGCTATTTCTGCTCATTTATAATACAGACCTTCCAATCTTTTCCCACCAGCTCATGAGACAGATACTCAGAGGAGCTAACAATTTAAGACCTAGATCTCCTCCCATTCCTGCTTGGGATCTCAACTATGTTTTAGAAAAACTAACCTTGCCTCCTTTTGAGCCTGCTGCCTCTTCTGACATCATGTTTTTATCTTGGAAGACAGCTATCCTGTTAGCCCTAACCTCTGCCAGGAGAGTTTCAGAGTTACAAGCTCTTATGGCTGTGGAACTTTTTATTATTTTTCATCAAGACAGGGTGTCTTTGAGGACTAATCCTACCTTCATGCCTAAGGTGGCTTCCAAAGTGGCTTTAAATCAAACTATCCACTTGCCAACTTTTTTCCCCACTCCTCAAAATAAAGGGGAAAGGATCTTACATTCCTTGGATGTACACAGACAACTACGTTTTTATCTGGACAGAACCAAGGACATCAGAAAATCAGAAAAATTGTTTGTTTCTTATGCTTCAAGTTCCCAAGGTAAAGCCATTTCAAAACAGACAATTTCTAAATGGATTGCTCATGGAATCAGATTTTGTTATTCACACCATGGAAAGCAAATCCCAGGGGGTATACGGACTCATTCCACTAGAGCTGCTGCCACTTCTGCGGCCCTCCTCAGGGGAGTTCCTACCAAAGACATTTTGGAAGCTGCAACTTGGAGTTCATGCATACTTTTTCTAAGCACTACAATCTACCTCTCTACTCTAAGTCTAGGGCAGGCTTTGCCTCTGCAGTCTTGCAGGGCCTTTTAGCCGCCCCTTCTTCTTTATGACCACCTCCCTTTCTTTCAGCTTTGGGATTCTACCCTACAGTCATGATTGCAACAGTGAAACACGATGAACATAGTACAGTTGTGTACACCTACCATAAATGTAGTTGTTCGAGTGTCTTCACTGTTGCAGTCTGCTTCCTCCTCCTGTCCCCTCTTATTTTTACTTTTGTGTGGTTCCTTTTTTCACCATTCTTCTGAGGTGTATTTGCAAAAGATATGGGACCTTTCTCATTTTGGGACTCCTGACATCTGGGGCAAGAAAAACTGGAGAAGATGGCGTCAGCTGTCAGCTTTGTACTCCTGGCGCTCTGACGTCAGGGAGCATGGTTGAACAGCCGACGCAGGACCCAGACTTTGGGATTCTGGCCGACTGAGGACTGCCTGCTGGCAGGGGAGAACCCTACAGTCATGACTGCAACAGTGAAGACACTCGAACATCTACATTTATGGTAGGTGTACACAACTATACTTTTTCTTTCTTCCAAAGATATTAACTTACAGAAAGTTGATTACATTTTTTGTTCTGACTCTAATGTTCTTCGTATTTCCCTGTTGCAGTCATCACCTGCGAGTTATCCCTGCTGTGGTAGCCCTCGGCCGGCCCGAATGCCAGAGTCCGTGTTTTTCTGCGTCAGCTGCTGTTGCCTGTAGACTGACGTCAGGTTCTCAGAGCTATAAAGCAAAGGCAGCTGATGCCATTAGATCAGTCTTTCTTGACGTGGAGCCCGTAGCAGAAGCAGTACGTAAGTGTGCCGGTTGGTCGCTACCAGATTTCAGATCACAGCTGAAAATGTCTAAAACTAAGTACCCCGTTGGTGATCTCTTTTTCTTGCACTAACAGATGTCCAAAAAAGTTAACAATTGTCTAGCCTGTGGAAAACAAATCCCACACCAAAACTTCCATTCTTACTGCGTTACTTGTTTAGGCCCAGACCACGACATAGCCCGCTGTCAGATGTTCTTCATGTTTCACTGTTACAGTCATCACATTTGTGTTATCTGCCTGCAGGTAGCCCTCAGCCAGCCTGAATACCAGAGTCTTCGGATTTCTGCATTGGATGCTGTTGCTTCTTCCTTGACGTCAGGTCATCAGGGGTATAAAATATGCAGCCGATGCCGTTACATCAGTCTTTCTTGCCGTGCGGTGCCCGAAGCAGAAGCAGTTCGCAAGTGCCGGTCGGCTGACTCCTGAAATTTTTGTTTTTGAGTTTCAGACCCGAAGTCTTCAAAAAGATAAGTATCCCATTGGGGATCCTTTTTCTTGCTCTAACCGATGTCAGTAAACGTTAACAATTGTCTTACCTGTGGAAAGCAAATACCTCATAGGGATTTTCATTCTTAATGCATCCCCTGTTCAGGCCCAGACCACGACGTCCCTCGCTGTTGGTTTTATGCCTTGTTCAATGCCAGAACTATCCATCATTGGGCTATTTGTGCAGCCAGTTACTTTCATACTTGATCTGTGTACTCCGAAATGGCTCGTTAAGCCATCTGACTATGAATCTTCTGAAAAAAAATGTAAGGATAAAGACGGAGACAGACCGCATAGGTCCAAAACTGCTGACGCTTCCATTAAGCTAGTCGCCTGTCCGCCGGTACTCAGTGAGGCGCTTTTGCAGCCCTTGATACCCGCTACTTCAGATTCGAAGGTCTCTACTGAGACCCATTCGGAGTCTGGTATGCCACGAGATGCTTCTTTGACTATGGAACCTGCGGATGTCTCTACCTTGGATGGGTCCGTAGCCGCTGTGCAGGCACCAGCTTCTGAGGGTGTATCAAGCCTACAGACATTCATATTAAACCAACGCTATTGTTTTCATCCAGGCCAAAAACTTGCACTACGCCTAGAAAACTGATGACCAATACCGCAGGCTCAGGCCCATATGCCTCAAAAACAAATGCTTAAAATGGCTGAAGACCTTATTACCTTAATTAGACGAAGCCAGCCTTCCTCCTCTAAGAGACTTAGAATTGATTTTCTTTCTGATTCTTCTGATCCGGAATCTGATATTTCTGCTTCTTCTGATTACCAGGATTTGCCCTTATCTGCTTATGAGGATTTTGATGCAGAGGATTCCATTCCCTCTGCTTCCCCTCCAGAAGACTTTTCTTTCGGTGAATCCTTGCATACTCTTAGGGAGCATTTCTGCTGGGAAAGCCAGGATTACTCTGAGTCCAAAAATAGAATTAGGGAATTCTTACTCCTACCTCAACACAGGCCTTTAGCTATCCCTCCTGGCTTGGACATTGTAGATGATGCTTTCTTGGAATTTAGCCTTACCCCAGACACTTTACCTCCAGCTCCCAGAAAACCTAACAGGTACTACAGAGTACCTGACTCTCACAAGATGTTCATCATGTTACCCTGCTGCAGTCATCACGCTTGGGTTATCCTGCCGTCAGCCTGAATTCCAAAGTCTTGGTCCAGCGTCGGTTGCTGTCACTTCTTCCCTGACGTCAGAGCGCCAGGGGTATATCAGAGGCATCCAATGCCATTTTCTTCAGTCTTTCTTGCCGCGCAGTGCCCGAAGCAGAAGCAGTATCGCAAGTGCTGGTCGGCCAACACCTGAGATTTTCGAATCGAGTTTCAGTCCGAAGTCTTCAAAGCTAACTACCCCATTGGGGAACCTTTTCTTGCCTCAGTCTGATGTCAGAAAAAGTTAACAATTGCATTTCTTGTGGGAAGCAAATACCTCATAAGGACTTTCATTCTTTTTGTATACCTCGCCTAGTCCCAGACCACAACGGCACTGGTTGTCGGTTTTGTGCTAGGTTCAATAAGCGAACTATAAAGCGATGCTTTGATTTCACACGTCACTACTTAGGTAGAAAATTTAATTACACTATGCCATCAGAGCAACCGACTACTGACTTGCATAAAAAATGCAAAGATAAAGACAGGCAGCCTAGATCCAAGCCAGACTCTGAGGCCTCGGCTGGGCCGGTCGCCGGTTCTCCGGTTTTCAGTGAGGCGCCTACACAGCCCCTGGCTACCGCTGAATTGGATCCCCAGACCGCTTCGGATCCCCCAGCAGAGAGTTCTAGGCCGACGCAGCCATTTTCTTTAGGCCCTACAGACGACATTGCAGTAGGGGAAGCCAGTGCTGTAGAAACACCTTTGGTTTCTGAAGGTGTCTTCAGACCGACTACTCTCACCATAAAATCTTATGCTAAGCTTAAGACTCCTCTAAAACCAAAAAAGCCTACACTTCAGTCTCCAGGTCAAGGCCCTATGCCTAAGAAACAGATGCTTAAAATGACTGAAGATTTGATTTCTTTGATCAGGCGTCCCCCCCCCGACAAAAGGCCTAGACAAGAGGAGGATTATGCCTCCTCTGATCAAGTGTCTGTTTCCTCAGGCTCCTCTGAGGAACAGGATTACTCCTTTCCCCCTTATGAAGATTCTGATGCTGAAGACTGCATCCCTCAGCTTCTCCCCCAGAATTATTATTCCTTTGGGGAAACCTTACATACCATGAGGGAACATTTCTACTGGGAAGGTTAGGACTACTCCGACTCAAAGAAAAGGCTCCGAGAGTTTCTTTTACTCCCCCAGCACAGACCATTTGCTATCCCCCCAGTTTTGGACATTGTGGATGATGTCTTCTTAGAATCTAGTCTAAATCCAGATTCTCTGCCTCCTGCTCCAGCCAAACCAGATAGATACTATAGAGTGCCTGACTCACACAAATTCCTTTACAAAAGCCCTGTTGCTGATCCAGAGACAATCTCCCAGGGTCCCAAAGGGGCTAAGGCTTCTATGGCTAAAAATCCTGTACCCTCAGAAAGGGACTCCAGAGCACTAGATAGGCGGGGGAAGAAGGTTTACACCTCAGCTACTCTAGCAATGAGAGCATTAAATTGTCAATTTCACATGCTTAAATACCAGCAATTCCTAATGTCTCAAAATAAAACAAAAGATGGGCATGCACCCTCAACAGTCTGAATTCAAGGAAATGCAAGATCTGTTGCATGCAGCTGAACAGGTGGGCAAACATACTTTACAATGTGGTTTTGATGCCTTGGAAGCTTCCTCTAGAGCAGCTGTTACTGGGTCTGTTATACGTAGGCATGCTTGGTTAAAGGAACAATCTCTGCCTGATCGTGTTAAAGCAAAGTTACTGGATGCACCCTTACAGCAGGATGTCTTATTTGGGGTTAAAGCAGAGGAGGTTTTAAAGAAAATGGAAGATAAGGCAAAATCTATGCAGACAGTCAAAGATTTCTTACAGGTACAGCCCCCACGCTTCAGCAGAAATTGGCCAACAAAAAATTGGTCCTTTCCAGCTTCTGACAAACCACAGAGGGGTAAATAGAGGCGCCCAAGGGGCAGAGGACAAGCACAAATTCCTTACAAACCTCGCCAATGGGGCACTGCAACACAGAAGGGAGGAGAAGACGGGTCCCAAACTACTAGAAGGCAAACACAATGATTTAAACCTCAAACTGCCAAGCAAAACTCTCTTGGCAGCTCCCTTGGGAGGAAAATTAGCACTTTTTGCAGACAACTGGTGCATCGTCACAAAGCACAAATGGTTCCTAGACATTATCTCACACGGATACAGATTCCATTTCCGCACCTTGCCAAAGATAAAAGGAATGCCAAACCTGCCACAAAATCAATGGGCAGAGGCACAAAATCAAATTACAGCTCTCATGGACATGAGAGCCATTCAACTGGTACCTACACAGGATCAAGGCCAAGGATTTCACTCGAGGCTCTTTCTAGTCCCCAGAAAGGACAATGCTTGGAGACCCATTCTGGACCTTTCAGTTTTAAACACCTACTTGCAAGTACCCAAATTCAAGATGCTAACACTACAGCAGCTTCTTCCCATTTCCCATGTTGGGCAAGAAAGCTTGGCTAGTAACGTTGGACCTCAAGGAGGCATAACTGCATGTCCCTATCGGACAAAATTGCAGAAGATACCTCCATTTCATTGCAGGTTCAACCCATTACCAATTCTCTGCACTGCCCTTTGGCTTATCTACTGTGCCCAGGGTCTTCACAAAATGCCTGGCACCAGTAATTGCATACTGCAGACAAAGAGGAATTCAAATATACCCATACCTGGACGACTGTCTCATCCAAGCAGAAAGCAAGGACATTCTCTTACAACACCTGGCTTTTGAAAAACAGCTTCTAAGTTGCCTAGGGTACACAGTAAACGAAAAGAAATCAAAACTAGTGCCCTCACAAAATATGACATTCCTGGGTGCCAGCTTGAATACAATGGCCCAGATGGCTTATCTGATGCCAGACAAACAACTACAATTAACTCAATACTTCAGAACAATGGCAGCAAAGACCCAACTCCCTGCAAGAAAAATTCTGTACAGAATTGCTGTACAGAATGCTCTGACAGCCTTCAAAGACCGTATTCTTCCAGAACAACTATTGGTAAAGACAGACAACACCACAGTTATGTGGTACATAAACAAGCAGGGGGAACCTACTCGTACCCTCTCTGCAAACTAGCCATGGCTCTGTGGGACACAGCCTTGAGCTACCAAGTACACCTACAAGCACAATTCCTGCCAGGCAAACTAAATTCACTGGCAGATGACTTGAGCAGAAATCTCATGGACCCACACGAATTGAAACTAGAACCCAAAATATTCAACCTCTTGAGGAACAAATGGGGACTCCAGAGGTAGACCTGTTTGTTCAATTGGTAGTTCTGAGGGGAGGAAAATTCTGCACAGGAACTCCCCACAATCAAGCTTGGAAAGTGGATGCCCTGTCCTTTACCTGGCTTTCCCCCTCTGTCTCTCCTCTCGAAGTTTCTGCTAAAGATCAAACAGGACAAGCCAAGGACAATACTGATTGCACCAGACTGGCACTGGTGCCCCCTCCTGCGCAGTATGACACTGCTACAACCATGGCACCTGCCTCAGACCCCTTCCCTGCTGTCCCAGCAGGCGGGCCAGATTTTGCAACCTCAGCTTCAAACCCTGAAACTTGCAGCCTGGCTAATTCCTTGAGCTCTCCTCCTAGCATCCCTCAGTAAGCAGGTACTGGATGTCATTCTGGAGGCATGGAGGCCTAGTACTAGAATATCCTATGCTGAAAAGTGGAAAAGATACTGTTCCTGGAACTAGGCTCAGGGGATAGGCACAATGGTGCCCAGCTTACCTCATATTCTGCAGTACTTAACAGAAATGCTCCACAAGGGCCTATCCTTCTCGACAATTAAAATTCTTGCCTCTGCCATTTCAGCACAGTATAATACTGAGCCACCCCTCTTCTCTCACCCCTTGCTGAAGCAATTCCTTAGAGGGGCCAAAATTTTAAGATCCCCCAGAAGAGCTCCCACTCCAGCCTGGGACCTTTAACTTTGTATTGGAAAAGCTCACCCCCCCCCCCTCCTTTGAGCCAGCTGCTACAGCAGAGTTGAAATTCTTTTCTTGGAAAACAGCCACTTCTAGCCATCACTTCACAAGAAGAGTGTCTGAATTACAGGCCCTAATGGCAGTGGAACCCTTCATTATCTTCCATGCGGACAGGGTTTCCCTCAGGACTAATCCTTCCATGTAAGAGTGTTCAATCTCGCCGTTTGTTCTTACACACTGGTTCGGATCCGATCCTCGGCTCCGAGTCGGCCGAATTGCAAAGCTCTGAATCTCAGAGAAGCTCGAGACCAGCCCATATCCCACAATCCTCCCTGCCATTACTCTGATCTAGTTTGCTGCTGCAACAGATCGGATCGAGGAGAGCTCGGACCAGATAGAAACTTGAGTTGTTGTTAATATTTTCAGATAAGAATTCTAATTTTTTCTTCTGATATTTCCTTATAGTTAGTAGTTATTGTAGAAGTGCTGTGTGTGATATATATATATATATATATATATATATATATATATATACCCATTTTTCTTCTTCAGGCACCCTTTGTGGCCTAACCCTTTTTCTTGGGTGTGGTGTTTTTGTGAGTGTTTTCTGTATATAACCTTTTTCATATACATATATTGTTATAGGATTAGTAATTTTTTTTCTGTTATCATAGTTATTGTCTTTATTACTGTACTATGTCAGAAAAAGCTAAATCTGTCTTTAAAAGATCTCAGTGTGGGCAGAAAATGTCCATTACTGACAATCATGCTTCCTGTGTCTACTGTCTTGGCCCTCTCCATCTCCAAGAGGATTGCTCTATTTGCCATTCTTTTAGCGGGAGGGTCATGACAGATAGACGCAGGAAGCTTATTGACAGAGGATTGTTGAAGCCTGCCTTTCAAGAGGCTTTGGACAAGTCGGATCAGGCTTCTAAATCCTCGAAGGGGTCGAAGATGTCGGAGCCCATGTCATCGGCTCCGAGTTCATCTTCTCGGGTTCGTTCGCCGGTTCCACAGATCTCTGGGCCGAGCGTCGAACATTTATCTTTTCCTGAGCCCCAGATCTTAGAACCGGTGTCGGAACTGCCACCACCGTCCATTCTTCGGTCGGTGCCATCTTCGGCTCCTTCAACCCGTTCTTCCAAACCCTTGTCTGACACAGATGTGGATCGTGTTGTGCAGAAACTCATGGAAAACACGGCCCTTTCCAAGTTAATTGCAGTTTCCTCCCAGTTGTGTCGAAACTAGAAGGCCTCCCCATATTTCCAACGGGTCCTCCTTCGAGACCCATCCAGATCTCTGAGCCGGGAGAAGATGACCTGATGATAGTGGAGCCCTCGGTGCCAAAACCGTCCATTGCACGATCGACACCTTTGACTTCGACTCCTTCAGAACCGTTAGGGGAGTCGCGGAGCCGACGGTCTTTGCTCGGTTCCAGGACCGAGAGTCGTACCGACCTGTCGGTGCCGACTCTCCCTCTCGGGGCCTCGGCACAGACTGGTTTGGCTCCGTCCTCTGGGTCGGAGCCCACAGCACCTGGTTCTGGGATGCTTCCGTGTTCTTCGGAACTGGCGGAGCCCTCGGCCAGGGGTTCTCGGGGGCCTTTGACCTTATGAGGAAGGTATTGTCTGCACAGACAACCACATCATCAGGGGAATCTTCTCCTTCCCCAAAAGGGCCACTTTCTGTTTCTGCTCCCACGATCCATCCCAAGCGTCGAGCCCAATTGCCTCAGCCACCCCCAGAGGGTTCCCCCTGTTCCTTGGAGGCCTCACCAGAAGCCCCCTCTGATGAGGTCCCAAGGAAACGGTTGTGCAAGAGGAGGCACATAGATTCCCCACAGGAATCTCTAACGTCTGACACCAACTTGGATGAGGCAGAGGGGTCCCCAAATCGCCCTCGGAGGATGTGTCATTTGCAGACATCCTGGAGATCTTGAAACAGAGGGGTGATTGGCAGTCCCTAGCCCCTTCTGAGGATGGGTCGGTGCTGCTGAAGGCTTTTGGGGCTCAACCTTCTACCTCCTGGGTGACCCCGCCCTTCGATGAATTAATGGATTTGATTGCTCGAAGGGCGTGGAAGACACCTGACACAGTGGAACCAGTCCCTAGAAAACCAAACAAGTTCATCACTGCCCCCCAAGATAAATCTTATCTCACCAAGGGAGTCCCTGTCGACGCTATGGTGGTGGCGGCAGCAGCCACGAAAAAGGAGATGTCTGAGTCTTAATCATCTGTTCATCCTCCTAATAAGGATTCTAGGACTATGGACAGATATGGGAAGCGCATTTTTAGTTCAGCGACTTTTTCCATGCGTTCGCTAAACTACCTGACCCATTTTACACGTTTGCAGAGGGATCTCATCAAGTAGCTGACAGATACCCTCCAGGGTAACACAGATGCTTGTGTTTCAGAAAAGGTAACAGCACAACTTAACACCCTCACCTCCATAGTAAACTCATCCATGAGGCTCATCTCGTATGCAGCCGAGGGATCGAGTAGAGCTGCAGCTTCAGCGATTGCTCTTCGAAGACAATCATGGATGCGGCTGTGCTCCTTTGCGGAAGCCTTCAAGTCTTCCTTTACCAACGCCCCTTTTGATGGTGCCACACTTTTCGGGCGCAAGGTTAAGGAGACTCTCACTTGGTGCGAGCAAGAGGGAAAGACCCTGTCTGCTGTCTGGGTCCGTTTTTCTGCTCCTACTAGACCGTACCCCAAAGGGCAACGAGGCGGAAAAATATGGTTCCATAAGAATCGGGGATCTTTCCAGACCACACAGAGTGATGCTCCCTCCAGAGGCAGAGGAGGGGGTAGAAATGGAAGATGCCGCCCCGGCGGCAGAGGGGGTCCACATAACCAAGGCGACAGGGATTCCGTCCCTGGGAAGCCTTTCCAGCACTCCTGAAGGGAGGCCCGGCTGTCTTGCTCTGGAGGCAGTCGGGGATCGCTTAGCTTTATACCCACTGGCCTGGCTAAACATTACTTCAGATTCTTGGGTAAAAAGCATTATAACCAGAGGATACAAAATCCCCTTCATTTCAACACCACCTCTACAAAGAAAATTTCCAGACGTGCCACCCCGTCTGTGAAAGCTAGCAGCTGTAGAAATTTCAAAGCTGCTCGAAAACAGAGTCATCCAACCAGTCCCAGCGGACCAAAGAGAATTCGGAACTTACTCAAGGTTCTTTTTAGTTCCAAAAAAGACAGGGGACTGGAGACCGATCTTAGATCTCAGCCATCTCAACTACTTCGTGAAGAAGGAAAAGTTCCGGATGGTCACGCTTCAATCAATCCTTCCATTCTTACAGAAGGATGATTGGATGTGCTTTATAGATCTCAAAGACGCGTACTACCACATCAAAATGACCAGACCGTCCGGAGATCACCTGCGCTTCCGGCTGGCGGCCAGTCACTTTCAGTTTCAAGCTCTGCCCTTTGGACTCACCTCAGCCCCCCAGGGTATTCACCAAATGCATGGCAGTAGTTGCGGCTCACTTGAGACGACAAGGATTCCTGGTGTTTCCCTATCTGGATGACTGGCTCCTCACCACCACCACCGAGCGTCGCCTATTGCAAGCCAGAGACTATACAATCGGCCTTTGTTCCCACTTAGGGATATCCATAAACTTCGAAAAGTCTTGCTTATCACTCTCAGTGTATTTCCTTCATCGGAGCAGATCTAAATACACGATCGACACTACTGAAACTCCCCCCAGTAAGAGCTTCAATGCTCAAACAGCAGGTCCTACTTCTTCTAGTCAGCAAGAAAGCCCCAGCCAAACTGGTGTTAAAAGTGTTGGGACTGATGGCAGCCGCACTAATTGCAGTCCCTATGGGAAGGTTACACATGAGGATTCTTCAATGGCTGCTCTTTGCGCAGTGGTCATTCCAACACCTACCCCTAGCGCACAAGATCAGGATAACAGAATCTTGCAGACGGGACCTCTCATGGTGGGTGCGCGATCAGAACCTCACTGTGGGTCGTCCGTTTGTTCTACCTAGTCCAACAGCCACAATAACCACGGACGCTTCCCTGATAGGGTGGGGGGGCCTTTTTCAGGGAAGAACAGTCCAAGGAGAATGGTCCAGCACGGAGTACACTCTACATATAAATGTTCTGGAGTTGAGGGCGGTGTTCCTGGCGTTGCAACACTTCCAAGCTTTCTTACCTCTAGGAACAATAGCAGTTCAGACAGACAATATGTCTGTAGTCTGGTACATAAACAAACAAGGGGGAACCAGGTCTTACCCGTTATGCAGAGAGGCCATGAGAATTTGGCAATGGGCAGACTCCACGGGTCACTTTCTGATAGCAACGCACATCCCGGGGTCATCCAACGTCATTGCGGACAGGTTGAGCAGAGCCATCCTGTTACCTCACGAGTGGTCCCTCAATTCACAGACGGCGGAAAAGATCTTCCGCAAATGGGGCCAGCCTTGCTGCGATCTGTTTGCTTCCCCATTGAATGCAAAATGCAGAAGCTACTTTGCCCTTCTACCCCCTCCGGGGGATGTCCCCAGGGACGCACTGATACACTATTGGCCCCTGGGTCTCCTATATGCATTCCCACCAACTCCATTGATTCCCAGATTTCTACAGAAAGCCAGGAGCCTGGAAAGGACTATAATACTCATAGCCACATTCTGGCCTCGTCAAATATGGTTTCCCTTTCTTCGAGCTCATCAAATAGAGGAACCATGGATTCTGGACCCAGTGCCAGATCTTCTGACACATTCGTCGGGAGTTCCTCACCCGTCTCTACAGTCCCTCAAACTAGCAGCTTGGCTGCTCCGCTTCCCTGCCTAGCCAGGTCTCATCTACTCCTTCCGGCAGTTCAACACATCCTAGTTGCTTCTCATAAAGCTTCTACTACTAAGCTCTATACGAGTAAGTAGAAACGTTTTGTATATTGGGCATCTAGTCAAAACTTAGATCCCTTGGTAGCTCCTCTACATAAAATTTTAGAATTCTTATCCATCCTTTTTCATGAAGGAGCTTCTACTTCCACTCTAAGAGTACAGTTGGCGGCCATATCAAACTTCCATATTGGTGAGGGAGGTTCTCCCATTATGTCTCACAGACTTAGTAAAGCCTTTATGAAAGGAACCTTCCATCTTAGACCGCCTGTCAGAAAACCTTTCTTTCCATGGAGCCTGAATTTGCTGCTGTCGCAACTCATGTTGCCACCTTTTGAACCTGCTTCGTCATGCCTCCTAAAGTTCTTATCGTGGAAGACGCTGTTTCTCGTCGCCGTGACCTCAGCTCGTAGAGTCTCAGAGCTGCAGGCATTATCGGTCAGACCACCTTACCTGATATTCCATCCAGACAGGGTCTCTTTGCGTACAAATCCATCTTTCCTTCCAAAAGTATGTTCAGTTATGAATATTAACCAGTCTATAGAACTCCCTACCTTTTTCAAAAACCATACTAACAAACTGGAGTATATGTTGCACAAGTTGGATGTTCACAGGCAGTTAAGATTTTATTTAGACAGGACCAAAGCTTTCAGGAAAACGGATCAACTCTTCGTCGCTTTTGCAGACAATAAAAAGGGCATGGCAATTACTAAATGTACACTATCTAAATGGCTTGCTGACTGTATAACATTTGTATACTCTAAATCAAACCAATCCTTACCAACCAAACCTAAGGCCCATTCTACCAGATCCGTTTCCACTTCTTTAGCTCATGCGGCTCGCTTGCCTTTGGACACTATTTGCGCAGCAGCCACGTGGTCTAAACCACATACTTTCATCACTCATTATAGAGTGGACAAGGTCTCCAAAGATAGGACATCATTTAGTTCCACTGTGCTTAGGAACGTTCTTCCATGAGTCACTCGGGGTCAAGGAGCTAGGGACGCTACCCGTGTGTAAGAACAAACGGCGAGATTGAACACTCTTACATAAAGAAGTTATGTCCTTACCATAACGTTCCATGTAGAGTGTTCATCTCGTCTTTGTTCTTACATTCCCTCCCTTTCCCCCCCATGTATTTGGAAGAACTGGTAGGATTACAGTCTGATCGATGTGTCTTGACCCTTTGTGGGGTATATGCTCCCGTGTGTCATGGGATATATGCTTAGACCATTAGTTATTGCTATGATGAGAGTGTGTCTCTGAATGGCTGAAGAGAATGTATGCTTCTAACACCGCAGGTGTTGGATCCTTTGGTCTGGTTTGTTTGCAAACTAGATCTGAGTAATGGCAGGGAGGATTGTGGGATATGGGCTGGTCTCGAGCTTCTCTGAGATTCAGAGCTTTGCAATTCGGCCTACTCAGAGCCGAGGATCGGCTCCGAACCCGTGTGTAAGAACAAAGGCGAGATGAACACTCTACATGGAACGTTATGGTAAGGACATAACTTCTTTTTTATGCCCAAGGTGGTGTCTACTGTGGCCCTAAATCAGTCCATTCATTTGCCTACTTTTTTCCTTAATCCACAAAACAAAGGGGAATGAATACTGCACTCTGGATGTGCACAGACAACTTAGGCTTAGTCCTGTCCAAATAGAATCTATCAGAAAATCTGAACAGCTGCTAGTTAGCTTTGTTGCAGGTTCAGAGGGGAAGGCCATTTCAAATCAAACCATTTCCAAATGGATAGCCCATTGCATTAATATCTGCTACAAGCACTTTGGATAACCTACCCTCGGGGGATAAGATCACACTCCACTAGGGCTGCATCTACCTCTGCGGCATTTCTCAGAGGAGACCCTACCAGGGACATCCTAGAAGCTGCTACCTGGAGCTCTGTACATACCTTCACCAAGCATTATCACATGCCTATCTTTTCTAAATCCAGAGCTGGATTTGCCACTGCAGTCTTGCAGGGCTTAATAGCTAGCCCTAATGCTCTTTAACTTCCTCCTCCCTTCCTTAGCTTTGGGAATCAACCCAAATGTGATGACTGCAACAGTGAAACACGAAGAACATAGTACAGTTGTGTACACTTACCATAAATGTAGATGTTAAGAGTGTATTCACTGTTTCAGTCCTGGTTACCCTCCCTCCAGCCCTCTGACTTCTCATGACTCTACCTTTCCTTCTTGTTGATATATTTATTTTTTCTTGTGTATTTGTTTTTTGATGGGGGTTTACCATACCATTTAATTGCTTCCTGTTGTGGGGGCACCTGACATCTGGGGAAAAAAAAACTGATGTAATGGCGTTTGCTGCATGTTTTATACTCCTGACGTCAAGAAAGAAGCAACAGCATCTGATGCAGAAATCCGAAGACTCTGGTATTCAAGCCAGCTGAGGGCTACCCTGCAGGCAGATAACCCAAATGTGATGACTGCAGCAGTGAATACACTTTAACATCTACATTTATGGTAAGTGTACACATCTGTACTTTCTGTGCCTTCTTTAACGCCTGAACTGTTCGTCGAAGAGCTCTTTTGTTAACTATTTTCGTCCTCCGTCTTCTCATATGGCGTCAGTTAGCCAGCCATCAGCAGAACCTCCAAAAAAGCATAAGGATAGAGACAGACCTCACAAGGCCAAGCCTTCTGATGACTCCTCCACTAAACAGGTCATCACTACTCTGATATTCAGTGAGGCACTTTCACAGCCCCTGATGCCTGATGCGATTGCCATGTAGGCCTCTACCGAGACCTATTCGGAGTCTGGTATGCCGCAGAAATCTTCCTTGTCTTCGGAGCCTTTGGCTGTCTCTGCCTTGGTTGGGTCCAGAGCCGCTAGGCAGGTACCGGCTTCTGAGCATGTCTTTTCACTATCTATTCCAGTCAAACCGACATCTTCACACCTGACTACCCACTAATATCAGACCAATGACTTCTCTTAGGCCTAGAAGCCAGATCACCCCTAGGAAATCTTCCTCTAGTCACCATCTTCTTCCCACCCCTCCACACCAGGCCCAGATGCTTAAGATGGCAGAAGATATTATTTCCCTTATCAGGGGCAGTCAGGCCTCTTCTTGTAAAAGAAACTTCCTTCTCCTGAATTGTTGACAGAACAGGATTCTGAAGAATCAGATTATGCAGACTTGGAAGAGGATCAGCAACCTCTTACTGCTTATGAGGATTCAGATGCAGAGGAATCCATCCCTTCTTCCTCCCCAACAGAAGATTTTTTCCTTTGGGGAAACCCTCAATACCCTCAGGGAGAATTTTTAATGGGAATATCAGGACTTCCCTCAGTCCAAGAAAATGCTAAGAGAATTTCTAGACCTTCCTCAGCACAGACCTCTTGCCATCCCCCTGTTTTAGATGTGGTGGATGATTTCCTTGAATCCAGTTTAGTCCCAGATGCCCTTCTTCCTGCTTCCCAGTAAGCCTAACAGGTACTACAGGGTACCAGACACCCACAAATTTCTGTACCGTAATCCTGCTGCAGACCCTGAGGTCATTACACAGGGCTCCAAAGGAGCCAGGGTGAGTTCAGCAAAGAGCTCTACTTCTGATAAAGAGGCCAGAGCCCTAGATAGATGGAGAAAAAAGGTATATGCCTCTGCAACCTTAGCCATCAGAGCTCTCAACTGGCAGTTCCATATGTTAAAATATCAACAGCACATTTTGGAACTATTAAAGGAAAAGATTTCTACTTTTCCTGACTGTGCCAATTCTAAAGAGCGAGCAGATTTATTGCACTCCTCTTGTCAAGTGACGAGGCATTCTTTACACTGTGGATATGATTCATTAGAAGCCTCTAGCAGAGCAGCAGTGTCTGGATCTGTCATTCGGACACATGTATGGTTGAAGGAACAACCTCTATCTGATCATGTCAAGTCTAAGTTAATTGATGCACCTTTGGACCGCTTGTTTGGGGAAAAAGCAGAAGAGGTGCTTAAGAAAATGGAAGACAAAGCAACAGTAAAAGATTTCTTTCAATTTCAACCTTCTAGATTCAGCAGGAACTTTCCCTCTAAGCACTGGTCCTTTCCTGCTCCTAGCAGACAGGGGCAAGCTAAGCCCCGCAGGGACAGGCTACCCAGGTCCCTACAGCAGGGACAACATAGAACCAAACAGTGGACCACATCCACCTCTAAGACAAGGAGGTCTAAGCCATACCTCTATGGCAAAAACTCTCAGGGACTCCCCCCGCCCACCCTTCACCCAAAAGTTCTGAGGAAGGCTGTTCCTCTGCAAAGAATATTGGCCATCTGTAACCAAGGACCAATGGGTCTTAAAAATCATTTTTCAGGGATACAAATTCAGTTTCTATGAACTCCCAATCCCCAAAGGGTACCCAGACTTGCCTCCAAATCAGTGGGCAGAGGGAATAAAACAAGTCCAAACACTGCTATCCCAGGGGGACAGTAGAACCTGTTCCCACAGATCAAGCAGGCAGATATTTCTATTCCAGGCTATTCCTTGTTCCCAGAAAGGAGGGCACGTGGCGCCCCATCCTGGATCTATCCATTTTGAACACCTCCCTGGTGGTCCCCAAATTCAAAATGCTAACTTGCTGACAAAAAATGCCTGGTTAGTGACCCTGGACCTAAAAGATGCATACCTCCCCTATCCCCATAAGGGAATCGTGCAGAAAATGCCTGAATTTCAGAGCAGGCTCACAGCACTTTCAATTCTGTGTTCTTTTCTTTGGCTTATCCACTGCTCCCAGGGTTTTCACCAAATGCCTGACCCCGGCCATAGCATTCTGCAGACAGAAAAACATTCAGATTTATCCCTATCTGGACGACTGCCTCATCCAAGCAGAGAGCAAAGAAAAGCTCCTGCAGGACTTATTCTTCATAAAAACCCTTCTCGCTTCCTTGGGATTCACCATCAATGAGAGGAACTCAAAGCATACTCCCCCCAGGAGTATCATCTTCCTGGGAGCTCTGCTGGACACAGCATCACAAATGGCCTTCCTAACCCCAGAGAAGCAGAAATTCTTGTCTGTCTACTTTACTCACCTGGCATCCCAAAGTGAACTCACAGCAAGGAAGTTCTTGCAAGCCCTGGGATACATGGCTTCTTGCATCCTTCTGATTCCTTTGGCCAGACTGCACATGAGGATACTTCAGTGGTACCTAAAGAACCTTTGGTGCCAGCATTCTCAACCTCTGGAGACCTCCCTCCCTCTGATCCCCTGTATAAGGGCAGAGGCTTGTGCCAAGAACCAGGGTCTCCCCTTTATCCACCGCCCAACAGGCTAGACCCTCACCACTGACACTTCAGAAGTTGCCTGGGGTGCCCATCTAGGGGGTAGTTGCACCCAGGGCTGTTGCGATGCCCAACACCTTCCCTTGCACATCAGGCAGAAAGAAATGCTTGCAGTACAGGGGGCTGTGACATCCTTCCAGCCTCATCTCACACCAGGATTTCTCCATGTCAAAACAGATAACACCACAGTAATATGGTACATCAGCAAACAGGGAGGGACTCAATCTTACCCCATGTGCAGGCTAGTCATGAACCTGTTGCTGACTACCTTTTCCATGGGATTACACCTGGTAACCGAATACCTCCCAGGAATCAACAATACCCTGGCAGACCACTTAAGCAGACACATTGTGGACCCCCATGAATGGCAGCTCCACGGAAAAATCTTCCACAAAGTCACTCAAGTGTGGGGAAACCCAGAGATAGACTTATTTGCTTCACACCTCAACCATCAGCTAAAGAAATTTTGCCCCAGGGAATTTCACCACCGAGCATGGAAGGTGGATGCCTTAACCTTCCCTTGGAACTCTCTCTTTGTGCATGCCTTCCCCCCTCTTCCTCTTGTTCCCAGATCAGGGAGGAGGGGCCCAAGGCCATCTTCATTGTTCCAGATTGGCCCAGGCAACATTGGTACCCCCTGCTGCACAGCCTCGCTCACATCAGCCCTGACAGCTTCCACAGATCCCAAACCTCTTGACTCAAGCAAGGGAGGGAAATGCTGCACCCAGACTTGCAGACTTTCAATCTATCAGCATGGCTGATACTCCCAAAGTAAGGGAAGGGCCCTTGGTAAGCAAACAGGTGATGGACATTCTCACAGAGGCCAGAAGGCTGAGCACCAGAAGATCTTACGCAGGAAAATGGAAAAGATTCTGCTCCTGCTGCCAGGCCAGAGGGGCCAGTTCATCTTTACCTGCGGTCCTTCTCATCCTGGAATATCTAGCGGAGTTACTGAATAGTAGCCTCTCCTTTTCTTCAGTTAAGATTCACGCTTTAGCCATTTCTGCTCTGTTTAACACAGACCAGCCTTTGTTCTGTCACCCTTTGGTTAAGCAATTCCTAAGTGAGGCTTCTAACATTAGGCCTCCCAAGAACCATGCCAGCCTGGGACCTTAATTTTGTTCTGGAAAAACTGACCCTACCCCCTTTGAACCTGCTGCCTCAGCAGAACTGAAATTACTCTCTTGAAAGACTGCCTTTTTGCTGGCCATCACTTCAGTCAGAAGGGTTTCTTAAGTGCAGGCACTGATGGGCATTAAGCCCTTCATCATTTTCCATGCAGACAGGGTGTCCCTTAGGACCAACCCTTCCTTTATGTCCAAGGTGATATCAGATGTGACTCTCAACCAAGCCATTCATTTGCCTACCTTCTTCCCAACCCTCAAAACAAGGGGGAAGGAATTCTGCACTCCCTGGATGTGCACAGGCAGCTCGGATACTGCCTGGACCGTACTAAACCTTTCAGAAAAACAGACCAACTTCTTGTCAGTTTTGCCTTGGGGGGCAGAAGGGAAGCCCATCTCCAAGAAGACTCCCTAAATGGATATCACACTGTATCCATTTCTGCTACAGATTTCATGGGAAACCTCCCCCTAAGTCTGTTCGCATCCATTCCACTAGGGCAGCCTCCACTTCCACAGCATTCCTCAGAGGAGTCCCCACCAGGAACATCCTGGAAGCTGCCACCTGGACCTCTGTCCATACCTTCACAAAGCATTATCACCTTCCTCTTTTCTCCAAGGCTAGGGCAGGGTTTGCATCTGCAGTACTGCAGGGCTTCCTTACCCCTGCCTAGGTCTCTTCACTGTCCTACCACCCCTCTCTTCAGCTTTGGGAATCTTCCCACAGGTGGTGACTGCAACAGTGAATACACTTGAACATCTGCATTTATGGTGAGTGTACACAACTGTACTTTCTGAATCATTTTGTAGTTCTAACCTCGTGTACCACATCTAAAGCATTTCTTTTAGAAGTTGGAGGGCTTATGCAGTTCACTGTTCTTGGGCATATGTATGCAGTTTCCCTGTTTTAGTGTAATATATTGGATATAAATGGGGGGGGGGTAGGTGAAGTTTTATGTGGTTGATCATTTGGTTTTCCTGATGAGACATGCATCCCTTTGCAACATCTGGCCATGTTGTATGCATCTTAAACATTCCTTCTGATGTAGTATCCTAGAATCATGTTCGCTGGATCACTCTGTACACATCATCAGTTGTTGGGTTTTACCAAGCTTTGCATTGATCATGATAGTGCAGACTTCAGTAGCCTGAGGAGTTTCATGCTTGTGCCTGGATGATAACCTCTTGGAAAACCACATCCATTGATGATGTGCAATCCCTTCATGAACTAGGAAAATATTTTTAAGGAGGCTTTGACCGGCTTACTTTGATATCTTGCCTGCAAAAGCAGGGTACAGCAGTGAATTAGATATGACCTGGAGCATGGGCCTCCTTTACTGGGGAGGTTCTTCTAGTGTAAGCATAGTGTTGCAAAGTATATGGTGCTTCAGTGCCAGAACATTCATGCAGCTGTTAGTCATGATGACCACAACATTTACTGTTGTCACAGCCAAATGCCAGATTATGAAGGATGATCTGCTGTGCTATAACCCCAAAGTTATGTCTTGTTGAATGGCACATGTACAGTCCCTTGTCAAGACTTGTGGAGTGTGTGTGTGTGTGTGTGTGTGTGTGTGTTTGTCTGCGTCCCCCCCATCTGTGTATGTGTGTGTCTGTCTCTCTCTCTCTCTCTCTCTCTCTCGAGAGAGAGAGAGAAAACATACTGATGAAGTTCACTTTTTGATGATTACATGTAGAGCCTTCATTTAGGACGAAGTTCCTCTATTCTTTCCTGCTATCTGATCAAGGCACTCCTCAACAAGCAGTATGCAGAAGGGGGCGTTTTCGTTCTGAGTATTATTTTCTGATCTTGAGTTGAATTCTGTTTCTACAGTAGTTGAATATGTGAGCTATAGTTAATGTGCCCTATGACGAAACATTAACTCATACTGACAGAACTCTAGGATGTCTGACCCCTTGTGTGCACTTGTGCATGTGTGTGTTGACCCTCAGACTTGTATTCAGTTGCGTAAAACACTTGATTGTTGATTTCATTAAAAGACTTGAGAATGAAAGTTGGATTATTGTCTCAAAAGCTAACCATATCCTTCCTGTTTTCTTATCTTTGTCATTGAACTGGAATACCAGGTGTAGGAAAAAAAACGGTTGTTAGAATGCAAATGTCTCTTTCGTAGTCCGGGTCATGTTTATAAAGGAAGATTAAAATGGAACTAGCAATGTCATGCTTTACCTTTGTGTGTGGTTAGCATGTGCAGGAGTGCAACTTGTCACTTGTGTACATTTTTATTCCATGCTGATGGCTAGAATGAATTGGCCTGTAGATTTTGTAGGATCTGTAGGTGTGTAAATGGGCAAGATTGTTTATGACAGCTGCTTCCCAAGAATCCCTGTGTCTCTGACCTTGATGCAGTAGATTGTAATATTTTTTAATTGCCAAGAGCTTACTGATGATACCTTCATTACTGCCAGCTACCTCACTACAGTGCAGTCAATGTCCAGTGGTCTTTTCTGGCACTTTACTGTAGTATTTTTTTTGATAAGGCCACTGTATATTATTTACATGTCAGCTGTACTGGAAAAATAATAGTTGACAGATGAGCAGAGTATAGGATCGGTTGTATAAAAACACTGAAAATCAAGAAAGACCTACTGTATTTCTGTTTTCTACAATGGATCATCAATTTTTTGATCTGGAAAAATAAGTAAAAAAAGGGAGTGGGACTAATTGTTTGTCTGCCAAGCACAGCTGCCGTCACTGGGACACTTCTTCCTGGCCTTGATGTTTAAGTTGTAAGACGTTCATTATGTTTATTGCGTTCCATTATCCATTGTGAAGACTTTGAAGTAAATGTGCACTTAAAAATATTTTGTCTTAATTATATTCATAAAGAGAGTGAAAATGATTTCCTGCAAAAGCAAATCCTTGAAGGGAAACAAGTCTGAGGCACTTCTGTAAGAAAATTGTTGCCCTACACATGAGTGGTTAATATGCCACTGTGACTGGTTTCAAGACATCATTTGTCTGCTGTCATGCGATTACTATAGCAATACGGAGCAACACAAGCTAGTTTCACGGCTGGTAACACTGTTTACTGTGGCATGTTGTTTCTCATGGGTAGTTACTTGGAAACTGTTGGTTTTATGGCCTTCATGTAAAATATTGTTTAAAGTTCCATGTATTTCAACTAATAACAATGAAATGGAATGTGTAGCAGTCTTTGTTTGTCATTGGCTTTTGCAGCTTATCAGCAGATACTGATACCGGTGTTTTAAATGCTACATATCTGCATTGAAATTTCTATAAGCCTTTCTAGTGTTGTGTCAAGTTTGGTATGACATCTGCTTGTCTGTGGGTTCTTCAGCTAAGACCAGATGATAGCCTCACCAGTAGCCTTAGTTGGTATTTTGAGAAGTCTTGTGCAGCTGCCCTCCCTTTAGATAAGCAGACAGTTCTCAGTTCTGTAATTGCCTGCTGGGCACTTATGTCCAACTGGCGGAATTGTACATTCATTATTGGATGTTACACTCATGAGACATTGTTTTTGAACTGAAGTACAGCAGCCTTGGAGTGTGTTCTAAGTCACGGAAGAAGGGACAGCAACTGATGCAGGACCCAAGACTTTGTTAATCAGGCCTACTGAGGACTGCCTGCAAGCAGATAACCCAAATGTAGTGACTGCAACAGTGAATACACTTGAACATCTACATTTATGGTAAGTGTACACAACTGTACTTTGGTGACTCCACTTTACCAGTAGACCTGCCACCAGTGGCATATCACAAGGATCTCTGCTGGGCTCTTTACTGTTTGGAATCTATTTCTCAGAAGTCCAGGCTAAAGTAGACCATCTTTGGCTTACCATGTTTGCTGACAATTGCAAATTAGGTGCAATTACAGAGTCCCCAAAAAATCCTAACCTATTACAGGAGGGGCTAACGCAGACAAATGACTGGTGCCAAAGCCACAGTCTAAAACTAAACACAAAAAGTGCATTGTTATCCCCTTTGGCAAAGTGGAATTCCCTGCTAATTACAATATTGACAGCACCCCCATACGTTCAAACCCAGTGGTGTGAGATCTGGGAACGTGGATAGATAGCAATCGGAACTTCGACCTACAAGTTTTTGCATTGGTAAGGAAAACTTCTACTTTGCGCATCTAATAAGTAAGAGCATCACATCCGTCTAAGGATTTTATAACTCCACTGTACTCTACCCTCATCAGACCATTAACAGAGCACAATGCTGCCTTCTGCATATACCTCACCAGACACCAGCAGCAGCTGTAGAGACCACAGGGATTTATCATCAAGAAAGTATGGGGCCTCCAAGCCATGACTTGTGTGGATAGACTGAAAGCCCTGTCACTGAACTCTGTATCGTATAGGCTGCTGAGAGGCAACTTGTGCTTTGCTTACAGGGCAGTCTGTGACCCTGCCCTGATGGAAGTACTGTACATCCGCAAGTCAAATGTCACAAGAGTCACTCACTCTAGGGATCTTAGCTTAGCCTGTGACGTTAACTGAGCATGTTGGAGAGACCGATATATCTCCCAGGGATTGCTGCTACTCTGAAATAAACTTCCAATTCACTTGAAGAAGAGCTCCTCACTGATGCTATTCAAGTGCAACCTGGACAAATGGATGGGATACCGCAAATTCACCCTAGGGGTGGCACTCCTGTCCCTCATAGACAGGGGTAGTTGGTGTTTTGTCATAGACTCACTCTGCAAATTACGTCCCTCTAACCAAGGACAGTTATGGCAAGTTGTGATTAGCATGCCTAGGCTTATAAGGGCTCTAAGGCCACTAGCCCAGTAACTTTCTGTGAATAAAGCCGATCTTTCATCCTTAGTCCTCCTAAACCATTTGTATTCACTTTTTGTATCAAACAGCCGATTCAAATTCTTTAAATATGTTTAATGTACCACATAGGTTTGGGTTATAGAAACTTTTGTGTGTGTGCAGTTTATTTCTAAATTTTACATCTTTTCGTATATAGTGTAAATTCACTTTTCTTGCCAACGTTTCCAAATCCAAACTGAGGCTTAGCTGTCTATTCAGGGATGAACACAAATCATGTATGGTGAAGTCCTCTCAAAATTAAATGTTCCTCTTATGTCTTGATATTTATTTCTTTATTTCAGTAAGTACATTTGGCCAGTGTTGCTCTTCAGAGGTTTGGATCTGAAGTTTGTTCTTCAGAAGTACATTTTCTTCAGCTGAGGCAGTAGTTGATGCTTTTCGACTTGTGTGAGGAAAGAAATGTCATTTGAGGTGCATTTTAAAGCTTTAGATCCTTGTAGAAGGTGACCCTATACTTTGGAAAGCTGTCTGCCTGTCATATCCTAGGCAGGATACATCCCATAAAGATTAGGCTACTTCAGCAGTGATCATTCAAACATTTACTGTTTTGGTAAGTTTTCTTGTAAAACTGTACTTTTTTAGGGGTTGCATTTAAAAAAAAAACACCTTTGTTGAATTACCATTTGTGACAAAGGCAAACTTGCATTTACATAAAAGTAATCAAACCATATTAACAAGTTCATGCTTATTTGCATTATACTTCATATATATTGTATACAATATGATCAATCCAACATTACATAAGTTCAATTTCTGACTTCTTTTAAACCCTATTTCTTCTCCAAAACATTCTTCTGCATGTATTCCAATAATTTCCATTTTTTCTATGTACTTCACTCCTACCCGTTTCTAAAGGTACTACTTTCTGTTCTTTTATCTCAGTTTCAGTATTCACTACTTCAAGCATGGTTGGTTTGGACTTATTTCCATTTTCTAGTTCTAGCTTTTTTGGCAGCCTCCAGAATTAAACTTAACAAGGCCTTGCTATGTCTAGGCAATTCAGATCTTGTATCCCACCTCAAAAAACAATTCCTTAGTTACGCTCATTTGCTCGCCCAGTATTTCTGACAGGGTACTCTTTAAGGAATTTTTAAAGTCTGTCAACTCACTATTCTCTCAGAACATATGTTCCCAGTTATATCTTTCATCCCCATTACATCTCCATTTGTCATCTACCAGAGGAAACATTCTTTGGAGTCTGCTTGGGTTATAAAAGTACCTATGTAAACACTTCCAAGCAAAATTCTTAAATCTTTTAGACTTTGTTGCATATTTTGGAGCTATACATATGTCCTCCCATTGTTTCCTTGTGAATGCTTATCGAATCTCTCTCCCATATCTTTTCTGACTTCCTCTGATTCCTATAGTTACCATGCAATATTTTATATGCCCTACTAATTATCCCTTTTGTAATGGCAGCTTCTGTCCTAAATTCAAATAAAAACAAACCAGTGCAGACCTTTCATTAGGATCCTCCTTTCCCTTTCTCTTTGCCTATCCTCTGATTTCAGTCACTGATGCACAAGGCAATCTGTAGCCTGCAGTCCAAATGTCTTATAGGTTCATAGGTTCATACTAGGCTATCTGCCCTGGGGCATTTATAAGCCTAGCCAGAGTGTGTTTGGATTTTGCCACCCATTTTAAATTAATTTTGCTATGCCCTTTTTCGAGGTTAGTATACTGTGCCTCTGTCTAACAGTGACACAGAAGTGATACCCAGGGTAAACCTACAATCTCCCATCCACTCATCAAGATTCCTCTTGAAGAGAGTCAATGAGGGACTCTGCCTAACCTGGACTGGGATTTTATTCCAGAGTGAAGGGAGCCTCTGGGTTATGAATCTGTCCCTCCAGCATGTCCTATTTATTTCAGTGCTGAGGTTCAAGTCTCGAGCGTAGCTCAATGGGATTTGGATTTTCTGAGGTGCAGCATGTCCATTAATTCCGGTTGGACATGGCTTTATACGTCAGGCACAGATCGCTTCTGAGCAGGCGGTATGCCACTGAGTAGAGCTGGAGTTTCTTTAACTGGGCAGCATATGGCATCTGTTTTGAGCCCTTTGATCCTCTTGGTGAGGTACTTTTGGGGTCTTTCCAGTTGCTGCAGGTGTCTGGTAAGGTACATCCCAAAAGGGGCATTGTACTCAATTATGGGCCTGATGAGGGATGAGGCACGATGACCTCCCCTGATCTAGATGTGAATCCCTTCATGATTAGGTGGGCTATATAAAATGTTTTTCTAACCACTTTGGCCACGTGGTTGTCAAGTGAGAGATTGCTATCAACTTGGGTCCCCAGGTCCCTAATTACTTCTTCTGTACTTAATGGATTACCAGCTATGTGGTAATTTGTGGGCACTTTGTTTTTGCCAAAGGGGATGACTATGCACTTTTTGGCATTTAGCTTGAGGCCATGGTTTGCAGTCATCTGCAAACTTGGTCAGCCACAGTCCTTCCGTGTTGGCCTGTACCTCCGAGAAATATATACCGAACAAGAGAGGTCCCAGGACTGAGCCTTGTGGGACGCCACTTGTAACTGGTTTGGAGTCTGACATGGCTCCAGCAAATCTAACCATGTGGGTTCTGTCTTTGAGCCAGTTTGCAACCCATCTAATGACATAGGGGTTTATATTTAAGCTGGTGAACTTATCTATAATGCCCAAGTGGGGTATTGTATCGAAGGCTTTTGCGAGGTCCAGTTAGGCTGTGTGGACCACCTTCCCCTCGTCAATGGCCTTGGTGACTGTTTCAAAGAAATCAACCAGGTTTAAGAGGCAGGATCTGCCCTTAACAAAGCCGAACTGGGTAGGATCCAGTCTCTGTAGGTCCCCAATATCTTTATTTATGAGGTCCATGATGATCCTTTCCATAGCTTTGCAGACCAAGCTAGTCAGGCTTATGGGGCGATAGTTTCCAAGATCCGTTGAGGCACCACCTTTGTGGAGAGGGACCACTGTTGCTGTACGCCACTCTTTGGGTACATATCCTGTAGTAAGGCTGAGACTGAACAGTAGTTTTATGTTTGGGTTTAGCTCTTCTTGGAGTTCATGCAGGACACAGCCCCGGACACCGTCTGGTCCCATTGATGCTGTGTTTTTTGCTTTGGAGAGGGCAGCTCTTACCTGAGCATCTGAGATGTCAGGGGAGCAGCACTCTGCTGGGATAGATATTTGCCCTTTGGTGGGGAGAGTTTGCGCTGAACCTGTCAGCTAGGATGTTGGCAATGTCTGTGGGTTCGGTGTATTTTTTGTCATTGTGGACTAATTCTGAGCATATCTGGGAATTCCCACCCAGGTTCCTAACATAACTAAAGAAAGCCTTGTGATTATCCTTAGTGTCCTGTCCAATTTTTCTCTCGAAGCTGGCCTTAGACAATTTTATGAGTGCCCATAGTTTTTTGCTAATACTGATCAGAGATGCCTTCCCTTTTTGGGATTTTGCTCTATCATGTAGTAGCTTCCTCCTTCTATTGTATAGTTTGTTTATGGCTGGGGTCCACCAGACAGGACGTCTGCCTTTGGAGGATTGAGTCTTGGTTTTATTTGGGATTGCATGATCCACGCATTCCTGAAGGTGTTCGTAGAATGCGTTTATAAAGGATTCTGCGGTTTATTGGCCTCTTCCCATTCTATTACCTTTCCCCTCTAATTTTGTGTTCCCAATACCTTGGTTTCTTTGACAGCTTCCACCAGTAAATTCCAGCCCCCTCTTTTTCTTATTCTCTGTAGTCCTACTTGCAGTCATTCCTGTTGGCAGAATCTCCTTTCTGCATTCCGTTGTTGGTTTAGTTCATAATATACCTTCTACTACTGTATGAATATAATATTTTTGTGCGTGTTACTCCTTAAGGGTCTGTATACAAAATTCTACTTTTTCCCCATTTTTTGAGTTCCCTCTGCTTCATCATCATCCCTTTCTACTTTGAATTGCAGCTTTCTGTTTGTGTACGTATAAGAGCCTTAAGTGTGCAGCTCTAAAATATCTCTTCAAATCAGGTAAGCCTAACCTTCTTGTTGTATTGGAATGATCAGCTTATCCCAGGCAACTCTTGCCGTCTTCCCCTCCCAGATAAACTCCTTTATTAATTACTATCCACAACTTCTCTTCTGGATGATAAAAATATGCCTGACTTGTGTATAAAACTAAAGGCACTAAAAACATTTTACTGCTCGTGTCTTGAATCCATGTCAGTAGACAACTTCTAGATATTCTTCGTGTTTCATTGTTGCAGTCATCACACTTGGGTTATCTGCCTGCAGGTAGCCCTCAGTAGGCCTGAATACCAGAGACATAGTATTTCTGCGTCGGTTGCTGTCACTCCAGGACTGACGTCAGGTCGTCAGGGGTATAAAAACAGGCAGCCGACACCGTTACATCAGTCTTTCTTGCCGAGGAGCCCAAAGCAGAAGCAGTTCGCATGAGTGCCGGTCAGCCACTACATGAGTTTTCGTTTCTGAATTGAATTATCCTTAAGACTTCTAAAGTGAAGTACCCCATTGGGGATCCTTTTTTCTTGCTCTAACCGATGTCAGAAAAAGTTAACAATTGTCTTGCCTGTGGAAAGCAAATAGCACACAGAGATTTCCATTTTTACTGCGTGTCCTGTTTAGGCCCAGACCACGACATACCTCGCTGTCTGTTTTGTGCCTTGTTCAACGCCTGAGCTACTTATCATCGGGCCCTTATTGTCGCTAAATACTTTTGTTCTCGATCTCAGTGTTCCGAAATGGCTTCGGTAAGCCATCCGGCTACCGATCTTCCAAAAAAAGTAAGGATAAAGACAGAGACAGGTCCAAAACTGCCGACGACGCTTCTGTTAAGCTAGTCGCTAGTTCGCCAGTAGTCAGTGGGGCACTTTTGCAGACCCTAATGCCCGATTCAGTGGATTTGCAGTCCTCTACTGAGACCCGTTCGGAGTCCGGTATGCCACGAGACTCTTCTTCGACTACGGAACCTGTGGATGTCTCTACCTTGGATGGGTCCGGAGCCACTGAGCAGGCACCAGCTTCTGAGGAAGTTCTTCACAGGACTGATATTCGACACCAACCAACGACTTCTTTCTCGTCTTCAGTTCTGTCTAAAACTACCGAGTTTCTAAGGCCAAGAGTACGCGCTACACCTAAAAAACGGACGACCCAAACTCAAGCACCTGCTTCCTTGC
Source organism: Protopterus annectens (assembly GCF_019279795.1). Taxonomy (NCBI): domain Eukaryota; kingdom Metazoa; phylum Chordata; order Ceratodontiformes; family Protopteridae; genus Protopterus; species Protopterus annectens. The sequence continues at coordinate 629,984,742 of NC_056737.1, read as the reverse complement.
CACAACATCAAATACTTAAAATGGCAGCAAACCTTATTATGCAGATTAGGAGAAGTCAGCCTTCCCCTGCTAAGAGAAAAAGAGACTTGTCCCCAGCAGCTTTAACAGACCAGCTGTCCAACATCTCTGAGGTATCTGATTATGAAGACATGCCTTTATCTGCTTATGAGGATTCAGATAAAGAGGAATCCATTCCCCCTGCTTCTCCTCCAGAGGATTTTTTCTTTTGGTGAAACCTTACATACTCTTAAGAGAGCATTTCCACTGGGAATGCCAAGACTATCCTCAGTCCAAAAAGAGACCCGGAGAATTTCTAGATTTGCCACAACATAGACCTTTAAGCAATACTCCCAGTCCTGGATGTTGTGGATGATGTCTTTATGGAATCCAATTTAACTCCTGATACTTTACCCCCTACACCCAGGAAACCAGACAGGTACTACAGAGTATCTGACTCTCACAAATTCCTTTTCAAAAATCCTACTGCTGACCCGGAGGTCATCTGCCAGGGGCCTAAAGGTATCAAGGCAACTACATCTAAGAATCCCACCCCTTCGGACAGGAATTCCAGAGCTTTGGACAGATGGGGTAAGAAAGTATACACCTCTGCAACTCTCGCCATTAGGTCTTTGAATTGCCAGTTTCACATGCTGAAGTACCAACAACATATTGTGGAGCTTATTAAGCAAAAAATTGCTACCTTTACTGACTGTGCAGAAAATAAAGAATTACAAGATCGTATGCATTCTGCAAGCCAAGTCAGCAAGCATAGTTTGCAATGTGACTTTGATACCCTAGAAGCATCTTGCAGGGCAGCAGTCACTGGTTCTGTACTGAGAAGGCATGCTTGGCTTAAGAAGCAGACCTTACCAGACCATGTCAAATCAAAATTACTAGATGCTCCTTTGAACAAGGACAATCTGTTTGGCACCTAAGCAGGAGAGGCTTTTAAAAAGATAGATGAAAAAGCCAAATCTGCAGACAGTCAAAGATTTCTTGCAAGTACAGCCTCCTGGATTCAGTAGGCATTGGCCCTCGAAACATTGGTCCTTTCCAGTCCCCTCAAGGCTATCTCAAATTAGACCCAGGGGAAACAGACCCCCCCCCCCCCAGACTACAGTCTCAGGGAATGCAGAGATCTAAGCAATGGAGTGCATCCACTTCAAAAACAGGAGTGCTAAGCCACCCCCTTATGGAAAGAATTCACAATGACTTCTCAACTCCACTCTCCACCTTTAGCCAACTGCTCGTGCCCCTAGGAAGAAAACTTGCCCATCATGCAAAAAAACGAACTTCCATCACCACAGACCGATGGATCCTCAACATTGTATCCCAGGGGTACAAATTTTACTTAAACTCACTGCCAACCCCAAAAGGGTTCCCAGACTTTCCTCCAAACCAGTAGTCAGAGGCACAAAACCAAGTTCAATCCCTGCTCTACATAAGGGCAATTCAGCCTTTTCCTGTGGAACAGAAAGGTCAAGGGTTCTATTCCAGACTTTTCCTGGTACCCAGAAAAGAGAGCACTTGGCGCCCAGTCCTAGATCTTTCCATTCTAAACACCTTCCTGGCGGTACCAAAATTCAAAATGCTCACCCTGCAGCAGTTTCTGCCTGTGCTGGTCAGACATGCCTGGTTAGCCACCCTGCACTTAGCTTTTATCTGCACATCCCTGTCAGGGACTCATGCAGGAAATGTCTACGCTTCAGGGCAGGTCTCCCTCAGTACTAATCCTTCCTTTATGCCTAAAGTGGTGTCCAGTGTGGCTCTCAACCAATCTATCCATTTGTCAACCTTCTTCCCTAATCCTCAAAATAAAGGGGAAGGGATCCTGTGCTCCTTGGACATGCACAAACAGCTGAGATTCTACGTGGATAGGACTAAGCCCTTCAGGAAATCTGACCAGTTATTCTCAGTTTTGCACCAGGGGCAGAGAGCAAGGCCATTTCAAAACAGATCATTTCCAAATGGATAGCACACCGTATCCATTTCTGCTATAAACACCATGGGAAACCAACCCCTCAGGGGGTCAGAACACATTCAGCTAGGGCAACTTCTACCTCTACAGCATTCCTCAGTGGGAGTCCCTACCAGGGACATTCTGAAGGCTGCTACCTGGAGTTCTGTACACAAATTCACCAAGCATTATCACCCGCCTATGTTTTCCAAATCCAGAGCTGGTTTTGCAGCTAGAGTCCTGCAGGGCATACTAGCCAGCCCAAACTGTTCTTGACTGCCTCCACCCTTTCTTCAGCTTTGGGAATCAACCCAAGTGTGATGACTACAACAGTGAAACACGAAGAACATAGTACAGTTCTGTACACTTACCATAAATGTAGATGTTCAAGTGTATTCATTGTTGCAGTCCTGGTTTCCCTCCCTCCAGCCCCCTTCTCTCTCTCTCTCTCCTCTATGTGTATATTGCTCACCCCTTGCAGGGGTATTGGTATTGATATTTGCTTTTTACTGGTTGTGATTTTCCCACCATAGCTTAGCTCCCTATTGGGGGGCTCCTGACATTTGGAGCAAGAAAAACTGATGTAATGGTGTCTGCTGCCTGTTTTTATATCCCTGACGACCTGACATCAGTCCTGGAGTGACAGCAACCGATGCAGAAATACTAAGTCTTAGGTATTCGGGCTGACTGAAGGCTACCTACAGGCAAATTACCCAAGTGTGATGACTGCAACACTGAATACACTCTAACATCTACATTTTTGGTAAGTGCACACAACTGTACTTTTCTCAGTTTTTGTATTATCTTTTGTTTAGTCTCTTCCCACATATCCTTAGCTGCTATAACAGAATCATTTTTAACCTATACTCCTAAATACGTCATTTTGTTATGTCCCCATAGATATGAGTATTTCTGAACCCATTTTTTTATCTTCATTAACTTTACATCCCCCAAAAAACTAGAAATGTCTCAGGGTGTTCCACAACACTGCGGTGTCATTCCCTGGTTTTATAGGGTACAAAATATCATCTGCTAATAAAGTTAACTTTTCTTGAATGCCATACCAATTATATTCTTGAATTTACGAGTCCCTTATTTTCTTTGACAATGTCTGTAATGTAAATAACAAAGGGGGAAGAGGATACCCTTGCCTAGTTCCTCTGTTCAGACACAGCTCGTCAGAGGAACCCTCCCACTTTGATATTTGCCTCCAATCCCTCATATGTCCTCATCCTGTTGTATCGGGGAATGCAAAATGCTTCCACTGCCCTAATCAAAATCCTAGTTTACTCTGTCGAATGCTCTCTGTGGCTCAAGACCCACCACCAACAGTGGTATTTTCTTACATTCTGCTTCCCTCTCGTCATCCATTATCCTGTTAATGTCAAGTGTATACCCCCTTTCCCCAAAACCACATCTTTCGTATCTATCAATTTTTAGTAACACTTTTTTTGCTATTCTTTTAGCCATTGTAGACATAAACACTTTATAATCATGGTTTAAGATCTTCCATCACTTTCATCCATCTTAGCTTCCAAACTTCCACCAGAATGCCATCTATTCCTGGATACTTCCTTGCAGATTGGTTATACCTCACCATTTCTATCTCATCTTCTACAGTAACTGCTAATTGTAGAGCCTCGTTTGCCTCTAAACTTTGCATATTTAAGTCTTCCATAAATTTCCATTTGTGCCTTTTCTTGATTTCTCCACTTCTTTGCTTTTATAGAAATTTTCTTAAAATTTCAAAAATATCTCTAATACCTTTACAAGATCTCTAGATATTTTTAAAGGCTCCATAAGTTTGGCAACAACCCTTTCCACTTTTTGTTGCCCAAGTCATTGTGCCAAAAGTTTTTGTTCTCTGGAGCTGTCAAAACATTTGCTTACAGCAATCTTTCTGAACTCATGCATGTTAACCAGGCACTTCCTTATTTTCTTTTTAGCACTGTGCAAGTGCACCTTTTCTTGTTCTTTTAGATTCCTCTTATTCTGTAATACTTTAAACTTTGTCATCCCCTCTAAATTATTCTTATTACTTCATATCTCTCTCTCTCTTTTATTTCTACCCTATTTTTAAACGCCACATTAATTTTACCCCACTCACTAGCTATAACTTAAAAGTGCTTTCCATCTTCCCTAATAACTCCCAGCTGAGTTCCATTACCCATTTCTTAACTTCCTCTCTTTAAGAGGTAGGTGGGCAAGTGCCAGTGTCTCATTTTTACTTAATTGCCCTGCAGTTTTTTTATTAGTAGTTATTGGCACATGATCTGAAATAGTTATTTGGGTGTGTTAAAGTTCTCAACTGAGTGCACATGTTCCTCTGAAATATAATTTCTGGCTAGTCTAGCCCAGTTGTTGTACCCTGGTAAATAATGTAGAAATTCTGAATTTCTACTAATGAATTCATGTCTTCTGTACCAAATATTCTCATAACTTTCTTCAGAAATGTATCCTCTTTTGTTATATTTTCCCTTCTAGGCCTCATTTTTGCAAATCAAATTCCAAATTCTAATCCCCATGTGTAAGTAATATTCCCTGCTGAAAGCTGATTTATTTCTCCCAAAATTTTCTTAAGCTCTATAATAGTTTTAGGTAAGATATAAATACATTCCAGCATAATTCTTATCCCTTGCTACCACAAATCTGCCATTATCTTTTTTCCCTCTTCTTTCACTACTGGAGCTCTTCTAGCAGTTAATATAAGTACTCCTCCTGTTTTCATTTATCTCTGATATTATGCTGCACATCCATCCTGAAATCCTTTCTTTATCACATGCTTCTTTCTTTCCAAATGTATTTCCTGTAACATTGCTGTTTGCACTCCTGCATTTCTTAATATAATTAAATATTCCTTCCTTTTTGTCTGTACCATTGAGACTGTTTGCGTTCCAAGATGATATAGACTGTGTCGCCATTATGATAAGAAGTCATTATTTCCACCTATGACAGCTTTTTTAAATGTCCATTTCTATCTTTTGTGATACATGCACTAACTAATGTTTGGTAGTTTTATCCTTTATACATTTTTTTCTTATCAACATTGTAACATGTATATCATTTTACAAGAGTTTTGTCTTGATGAAAACCCTCAACAACAAACACACACAAGAATACCTCAGTAGCCTATTAACTTAATACAAGCACACACAACTATGTACTACTTCAAATAATGAAGTTTAACCCTCCTGATAGGAACAGTTGTGCCAAATAGACCACTTCAAATACAGGCCTTAAGTAACCTAAAGTTGAAGTTATCCATGTTCAGATGCCTGTTACTGCCTGTGCTCCTACAAAGTTGAGGTTATCCATGCTAAGATACATATTATTGCCTGTGCTTTTACTTACTAATTGGTATCTGTTCTTTTTTATCTTTATTTCCCTCCCAAAGTTGAAAAAATGCTTGTACTTTTTTCAGAAAACATTAAGTTTTAGACATGAAGAAAACAGTGCTTTGGCTTTTTTTTCTATATTGCCCTATAATCATCTTGTCTCCATGAAAGCCTTCAGCTGTGGGCTTCTAAAGATAAGCTGAAACATTTATTGCTAAAGGAAAATGTTTCATTATAGTTCGTTTTCTCTTATAGTGATGTTCTTCGTGTTTCACTGTTGCAGTCATTACATTTGGGTAATCTTGCTGGCAGGTTGCCCTCAGTCGACCTGAATTCCAAAGTCCTGGGTCCTGCGTCGGCTCCTGTCGCCCCTTCCCTGACGTCAGGTCATCAGGGGTATAAAAGATGTGGCTGAAGCCATTTTCTTTAGTCTTTCTTGCTGTGCGGTGCCCGAAGCAGAAGCAGTTCGCAAGTGCGGGTCGGCCGACTCCTGAGATTTTCGTGTTTGAGTTTCAGTTCCGAAGTCTTCAATAAAGTTAAGTACTCCGTTGGGGAAACTTTTTTCTTGCTCCAGACCGATGTCAGAAAAAGTTAATAATTGTATTTCTTGTGGAATGCAAATACCTCATAAGGACTTTCATTCTTACTGTATTCCTTGCCTATGCCCTGATCACAATGTTGCTGGTTGCCGGTTTTGTGCTAGATTTAACCAACGCACTATTAAGCGTCAGTATGATTTTGCTTTAAACTATTTTGGATGCCGATGTAATTACCCAGAAATGTCGTTGGATAGCCATCTGACTACCGGAGTTCACAAAAAACACAAAGAAAAGGAGAGAGATGGACAACCGAGGCCCAAAACCGATTACGAAGCTTCTCCCAAGCCAGTCGCCGGTTCTCAGTGAGGCGCTTTCGCAGCCCCTGACGCCCACTACTTTAGAGTCGCAGCCCGCTACCAACTCCCACGTGGAGTCGGCCATGCCGCTGGAAACTCAAGGTATTGGAGCCTCGGCTACTATTCCTTCAGATGGGTCTGGAGCCCCTGAGCAGGCCCCGTGTATTCAGATCTAAACATCTTTACATTAAGCCAACCTCAGCTTCAAAGGCAAAGACTAAAGCATCTTCTAAAGCAAAGAAACAAACTCAAGAGCCACGTGGACAGGCCTCTATGCCCAAAAAACAGATGCTCAAAATAGCCGAAGACTTAATTACCTTGATCAGGGGTTCCCATCCCCCTCCTGATAAGAGGCCTAGGCAAGAGACTGACTATGAATCTTCAGATCAGGTTTCTATTTCTAATGATTTCTCTTCTGATCAGGAATATTCTCTTCCCCCTTATGAGGATTCTGATGCTGAAGAATCTATACCTTCAGCTTCTCCTCCAGAGGACTATTCTTTTGGGGAAACCTTGCATACCATGAGGGAGCATTTCCACTGGGAGAGCCAAGATTTTTCAGAATCTAAAAAGAGGCTCAGGGATTTCCTTTTACTCCCACAACACAGGCCACTAGCCATCCCACCTGTGTTGGATATTGTAGACGATGTGTTCGGAGTCTAGTCTTACCCCTGACTCCTTACCTCCAGCTCCTGTTAAGCCTGATAGGTATTACAGGGTTCCTAACTCTCATAAATTCCTTTTTAAAAACCCTGCTGCAGACCCAGAAACTGTTTCACAGGGTCCCAAAGGAGTTAAGGCTTCCTCTGCAAAACCCCCTACCCCCTCTGACAGAGATTCTAGGGCACTGGATAGATGGGGAAAAAAGGTTTACACATCTGCAACCTTGGCTATAAGGGCCTTAAACTGTCAGTTTCATATGCTCAAATATCAGCAACATGTCATGGCATTGCTTAAACAGAAAATGTTATTAAACTCTGAATGTGCAGAAAACAAGGAAATGCAGGATTTATTGCATGCAGCTGAACAAGTTGGAAAGCATACTTTGCAGTGTGGTTTTGATTCTTTGGAGGCCTCCTGCAGGGCCGCCGTTATGGGTTCTGTAATTAAGAGGCATGCTTGGTTAAAGGAACAAAATCTACCTGATCATGTCAAAGTTAAATTATTAGATGCACCTTTACAGCATGATACTTTGTTTGGTGTTAAGGCAGAGGAGGTGTTAAAGAAAATGGAGGACAAAGCTAAATCTATGCAAACTGTCAAAGATTTTTTTACAAGTACAGCCACCTAGGTTTAGTAGACACTGGCTTACAAAGAATTGGTCCTTTCCTGTATCAGACAGACAGACCTCAAAGGGGCAGATCCAGATGCCCTAGAGGCAGATCCCAGGCTCAAGGTTCCTACAGGTCAAAGCAATGGGGTGCTTCTACCTCCAAAGTTAGAGAAGACAAATTACAACCATACAGGAAACAGTCCCAATGACTTCCCCCTACCTGCACCAAGCACTTATCTCCTGGCAGCACACTTAGGGAGAAAATTATCCCTTTTTTCTCAAAATTGGCACATTATAACCCAGGACATGTGGGTTCTAAATATCGTGTCACAAGGGTACAAGTTCCATTTCCATACCCTGCCAAAGACAAACGGCTTGCCAGATCTGCCAAAAAATCAATGGGCAGAGGCACAAAAACAAGTCTCATCCCTCATGGACATGGGGGCCATTCAACAAGTACCAGAGCAAGAGCAGGGACAAGGATTTTACAAAAGACTGATGTTCTTCGTTCCCCATTGCTGCAGTCCTTACTATTGGGTATAGTCCGCGTCCAGTCGGCCCGAATACCAGAGTATAAGGCTGATGTCGGTCAGGGCGCATTAGACTGACGTCAGTACGTCAGGGTACTAATGCGCATGACCGACGTCATATCCTCAGTCTTTTTTGCCGCATGGTCCGATGCAGAAGCAGTTTTGCGAGTGCAGGTTGGCGTTCTGAAATATTTCCGAAACCGGGGGTGCAGACCGAAGCAGAGTTGGCTAAGTACCCGTTGGGAACATTTTGTTTTTTCTTGCCTCAGTATTTAACCGGATGTCAGAAAAAGTGAATAACTGTATTTCTTGTGGGAAACAGATACCTCATAGGGATTACCATACCTTGTGTATACCTTGTTTAGGGCCTGAGCACGACGTTGTTGGTTGCCGCTCTTGTGCTAGGTTTAACAAACGCACTATTAAGAGGAGGTTAGACTGTGCCAGGTTAGTGTTTGGGAAGCGTTGCAATTATAAAATGCCGTCGGATGCTCCGCCGCTTCGCCCAAGAAGCGCAAGGACAAAACAGCGAAGCCTAGGGTTGATGAACCGGCAGTCCCGGACGTCGGTTCTTTAGAAGGCTCAGTGGAGCCAGAGGTTTTGCCAGGAGTTTCCATGGAGTCTCGGGCAGAAACTTTACTGTTACAGGATGTGCCTTCTCAGGAGGTAGGCCAGGCTGAGGGGGCTTCTCAGGTAACTGTTCTTCCCTCTCTTCCCAAGGTAGTTAGAGCCTCTCCTTCTGTTGCCAAAACTTCTTTGAGAGGTAGGCCTAGTTCAGCTTCAGTGGGGGCTTCTCCTAGCATTTCGGGTTCTGTACCTAAGAAACATATGCTTAAAATGGCAGAAGATTTGATTACTATGATTAGAGGTTCTATGCCCCCGCCTGATAAGAGGCCTAGGGTGGAACCGAGTTTGATAGTTTTGAACAGTGTTCAGAGGCTTCAGAGTCTTCTGCGGAAGACTTGCAGGAGTATCCTACTTATTCTGATTCTGATGTGGATGATTCCACTCCTACAGCTTCTCCTCCTGAGGATTTCTCATTTTCAGAGACTCTGCATTCCATGAGGGAGCACTTTAAATGGGAAGGCCAGGATTACTCTGATTCCAGGAAAAGGCTTAGGGAATTCTTGTTTTACCCCAGCATAGGCCCTTAGCTATTCCTCCTGTGTTGAATGTGGTGGAAGATGTTTTTGCAGAGGCTTCCCTGAACCCTGACTCTTTGCCTCCTGCTCCTGTTAAGCCTGACAGGTATTATAGGGTGCCAAGCTCATAAGTATTTGTTTAAGAGTCCTAGGGCGGACCCAGAAACTATTTCTCAAGGGCCTAAAGGTGTTAAGGCTTCTGTGGTTAAAAATCCTGTTCCCACTGATAAAGAGGCAAGGGCTTTGGATAGGTGGGGAAAGAAAGTGTATACTTCTTCCACTCTAGCCATGAGAGCGTTGAATTGTCAGTTTCACATGCTAAAATATCAGAATTATCTCCTTTCACAATTAAAATCTAAGGTGGATGCTTTGGCGGAAGGTATTGAGTGTAAAGAGTTGCTGGATTTGGTTCATGTGTCTGAACAAGTGGGTAAGCATTCTTTGCAATGTGGTTTTGATGCTGTACAGGCCTCCTCGAGGGTGGCTGCTACTAGTTCTGTTCTTCGCAGGCATGCCTGGTTGAAGGATCAGAATTTAGCTGAGCATGTTAAGACAAGGATTTTGGATGCTCCTTTACAGTCTGATGTGTTGTTTGGATCGCCTGTGGAAGCAGTTTTAAAGAAAATGGAGGACAAAGCTAAGTCTATGCAAACTGTTAAAGATTTTTGCAGGTGCAGCCACCAAGTTTAGTAGAAATTGGCCTGCTAAGGGGTGGACATATCCTGCTTATGATTCCCAGTCTAGGGGTAGGTCTAGACGTGGTAGGGGCAGGGCTCAAGGTTCTTTTAGGCCTAGAACAGGAGTTCACCTGCTCAGACTTCTGGTGAGGGCAGGGTCAGTCCTTTCGTAAACAGACCCAATGACCTGTCTTTTCAGCTGCCAGTAGATTCTCGTCTGGCAGCTCCTTTGGGAGGAAGACTGTCTCTTTTCAAAGAAAATTGGGATTTAATTACTCAAGACAAATGGGTGTTGGATATCATTCACCACGGTTACAGATTTTATTTCCATACAATGCCCCTTTCAAAGGCATGCCAGACGTTCCTCCTCCACAAAGAAAGGAGGCTCACAAGCAAGTTTCTCAGTTACTCCAGATGGGGCCATTCAGCCAGTCCCTGTATCAGAAAGGGGCCTAGGATTTTATTCTCGCCTGTTCCTAGTACCAAAGAAGGGGAACACGTGGAGACCAATTTTGGATTTATCTCTCCTCAACACTTTTCTGGACATTCCCAAGTTCAAGATGTTGACGTTACAACAGCTTTTACCTCTGCTGGGCAAAGATCACTGGATGGTAACTTTAGATCTCAAGGAAGCTTACCTTCATGTGCCTATAAGGCTAAGTTGCAGGAAGTATCTGCGGTTTCGAGCTGGAAATTCTCAATATCAGTTCTCTGCATTGCCCTTTGGCTTATCTACTGCCAGAGTATTCACAAAGGTTCTGGCTCCAGTGATAGCTTACTTCAGGCTTCAAGGAATTCAAATCTATCCTTACTTGGACGACTGCCTGATTCTGGCTCAAGAAAAGGAAGACCTTCTACAGCATCTGGAATATGTTATAGCAGTGCTAAGATGCCTAGGGTATTCTGTGAACGAAATAAAGTCCAGTCTAGTACCCTCTCAAGACATGTGCTTTCTGGGTGTGAGACTGAATACAGCAGCCCAGATGGCCTTTTAACCCCGGACAAACAAAAGAGTCTGTCACTTTACTTCCATCAACTATCTCATCAGTCCGTGCTGACTGCAAGGACAGTCCTTCAAGCATTAGGGTTCATGGCATCTTGTATTCTGGTGCTTCCCAATGCCAAACTGCATATGAGGAAGCTACAATGGTATCTCAAAATGTATGGACACAGCACTGCCAGGATTTGGACACTGTCATTCAAATAATACCTTGCCTTCAAAAAGAATTTTTGTGGTGGGCTCAGGAATGTCACCTAAACAAGGGACTCTCTGTGACCCGGCCAGAGGCGAGTCAGATTTTAACGACAGATGCCTCGGACATTGCTTGGGAGCTCATCTAAATGGAAAGTGGATACAAGACAAGTGGCCTGCCAGACTACAGCATCTACATATCAACATGAAGGAGATGTTAGCAGTCCAGTTTGCATTAATGGCTTTCAAGGAGTTACTTCTTCCAGGGCAGGTGTTGATTCTAACAGACAACACAACTGTCATGTGGTACATCAACAAGCAAGGGGAACACATTCTTATCCTCTATGCAGGCAAGCAATGATTTTATGGGAGACTGCGCTAAGCTTGCAACTAACTCTTCAGGCAAGGTTTCTGCGGAGCACAGAACTCCTTAGCAGATGTGTTAAGCAGACAAATCATGGATCCCCACGAGTGGAAACTGGATCTTCATGTATTTCAGAAATTGACAGTGTCATGGGGAACTCCAGACATAGATCTGTTCGCTTCTCCACTAAACCACCAGCTGCCACAGTATTGCACAAAGGGGTTTCATCACACAGCTTGGAAAGTGGATGCTCTGTCTTTCAGTTGGAAAAACCTTCATGTGTATGCCTTTCCTCCTCTGCCTCTTCTTCCAAAGGTACTATTAAAGGTCAGACAAGACAGGCCAAGGATGATTTTGATAGCTCCAGATTGGCCTCGGCAACACTGGTACCCACTACTACGGAGTCTGGTAAGGAAGCCTCCATGGCCTTTACCTCTGATTCCTCATCTGTTATCTCAGAAGGATGGTCATCTGCTCAATGTCAAGCTTCACTCTCTTCATCTAACAGCCTGGCATATTCTGTGTTGAAACACAGCAGGTCTCAACTTCCTCAACAAGTTTTAAATGTGATTATGGAAGCTAGAAGACCTAGTACAAGGAAAGTGTACGCAGAAAAATGGAAGAGATTTTTATTTTGGAGTACAGCAAAGAATTTGCAGGTTTCTGAGCCTAATTTGAGTGTGGCTCTTCAATATCTTACTGAGTTATTGGACAAAGGTTTGTCCTTCTCTTCCATTAAGATTCATGCTGCAGCAATTTCAGCTCACTATGATTGTGACCCACCATTGTTTTCGCATCCTTTGTTCAAGCAGTTTCTTAGAGGGCAAAGAATATAAGACCCCCGTAGAGCTCCTACTCCTGCTTGGGATCTCAATTTTGTGTTGGAAAAACTTACTCTACAACCTTTTGAGCCTGCGGCTACTGCTGAATTGAAATACTTGTCATGGAAGACTGCTTTTCTGTTGGCTATTACTTCTGCAAGAAGGGTGTCTGAGTTGCAGGCCCTTATGGCAGTAGAGCCATTTTTGATTTTCCATAATGATAGGGTATCATTACGTACTAATCCTTCCTTTATGCCTAAGGTGGTTTCTAGTGTGGCTTTAAACCAAACTATCCATTTGCCTACTTTTATGCAGACCCCCAAAATAAAGGGGAAAAGATTTTGCACACTTTAGATGTACACAGGCAATTGCGTTATTATTTAAGCAGGACTAAGGATTTCAGGCAGTCTCAGCAGTTGTTTGTTTCTTTTGCTTTGAGTTCACAGGGCAAGCCTGTGTCAAAACAAACTATTTCTAGGTGGATTGGCTTTTGCATTGCATTTTGTTATTCCCATCATGGCAAGGAGATTCCAGCTGGGATTAGGCCTCATTCCACTAGGGCTACTGCCACTTCAACAGCATTTCTAAGGGGTGGCAACTAAGGATATTTTGGAAGCAGCTACTTGGAGTTCAGTGCATACTTTCTCTAAGCATTATCACCTTCCTATCTACTCTAAGTCTAGGGCTGGTTTTGCCACAGCTGTTTTGCAAGGCATGTTGTCAGCTCCTGCTTCTTTATGATTTGCCAGCCTCCCTTACCTCTGCTTTGGGATTCTACCCAATAGTAAGGACTGCAGCAATGGGGAACGAAGAACATAGTACAGTTTTGTACCTACCATAAATGTAGATGTTCGAGGATCCCCATTGCTGCAGTCCAATTTACCCTCCCTCCTTCCCCTCTGTGTTTAGGGGTGGTTGTGTAGGTGAGGTTACATGCTTATATTTTTGTATATATTCTTGCATATATTGTACATATTTTTGGTGCAGGTATTTTGGGCCTTGTCTTTTTAGGGTCTTCTGACATCTGGGGCAAGAAAAGACTGAGGATATGACGTCGGTCATGCGCATTAGTACCCTGACGTACTGACGTCAGTCTAATGCGCCCTGACCGATGTCAGCCTTATACTCTGGTATTCGGGCCGACTGGACGCGGACTATACCCAATAGTAAGGACTGCAGCAATGGGGATCCTCGAACATCTACATTTATGGTAGGTACAAAACTGTACTTTCTTGGTACCCAGAAAGGACAACACCTGGAGGACCAATACTGGACCTATCTATTCTGAACACATTCCTGAATATACCAAAATTCAAGATGATGACTTTGCAGTAGCTTCTGCCCATGCTGGGCAAGAATGCTTGGCTGGTGACTCTAGACCTAGAAGAGGCATACCTGCATGTCCCAGTCAGACAGTTATGCAGAAGATACCTCAGATTCAAGGCTGGCTCAATGCATTACCAATTCTCTGCACTGCCCTTTGGCTTATCTACTGCTCCCAGGGTCTTTGCAAAGTGCCTGGCACCAGTAATTGCATTCTGCAGACAAAGAGGAATACAGATATATCCTTACTTGGATGACTGTCTAATTCAAGCAGAGAACATGGACATTCTTCTACAGCATCTGGCATTTGTGAAAAGACTACTAACATGCCTAGGGTACACAGTCAACAAAAAGAAATCAAAACTAGTACCCTCTCAAGAGATAATATTCCTGGGTGCAAGCTTAAATACAACTGCCCAGATGGCTTATCTCACGCCAGACAAACAAAGGTAACTGACTACCTATTTCAAAATATTGGCAACAAAGTTCTAGTTATCTGCAAGAAAAATTCTGCAGGCTTTGGGCTTCATGGCATCCTGCATCCTACTAATTCCGTATGCAAGACTGCATATAAGGAAACTTCAATGGTACCTAAAAAGTGTCTGGACACAACATTGCCACAGCCTGGAAACGATGATTACTCTCATTCCCTGCCTACAACAGGAGTTTCGGTGGTGGGCAAAGGCCTGTCACCAAAACAAGGGACAGCCATTCACATTACTCCCAGCCAGACAGACACCAACAGATGCATCAGATTATGCCTGGGGGGGGGGGGGGGCCCACATGGCAGAAAGATGCATTCAGGGCACATGTTTCTCAACCCAAATGCATATACATATCAATCAAAAAGAGATGATAGGTGTTCAGAATGTCCTGACAGCCTTTAAGGACCTACTTCATCCGGGACAACTACTGTTAAAGACAGACAACACCACGGTCATGTAGTATATAAACAAGCAGGGGGGCACACATTCTTACCCCCTTTGCAGACTAGCCATGACTTACCAAGTACATCTGCAGGCACAATTCCTGCCAGGAAAGAAAAATACTCTGGCAGACGAACTAAGCAGAAACCTCATGGATCCCCACGAGTGGCAGCTGGATCCACAAGTCTTCAGCATGATAACAAGGAAATGGGGATGCACGGACATAGATCTCTTTGCATCCCCTCACAACTACCAACTAAAATGATTCTGCACAAGGACCTATCACAGACAAGCATGGAAAGTGGTCGCTCTATCTTTCAGCCGAAAAAAACTATCAGTATATGCCTTTCCCCCCTGCCTCTCCTCTCCAAGATACTCCTAAAGGTCAGGCAGGAAAAGCCAAAAATGATACTGATTGCACCAGGGCCAGTACTGGTTTCCAATCCTAAAGAACTTGTCTCAATGCCCAGCATGGACCTTACCTCAAATACCTTATCTACTGTCCCAGCAAAACAATCAGATCCTGCACAGCCAACTCAGGACCTTAAACCTGGCAGCATGGCGGATAATGTAGTCATACAAAACACACCTCTCAGTAAAGTTGTGATAGATGTCATTTTGGAGGCCAGAAGGCCTAGTACTAGAAAATCTTATGCTGGAAAATGGAAGAGATTCTGTGCTTGGAACCAGGCACAAGGAACTGATAAGCTGTGCCAAATATTCCTCAGATTTTGCAATACTTAACTGAGATGCTGGACAAAGGCCTATCTTTTTCATCTATTAAAATTCATGCGTCTGCCATTTCGGCTCATTACAATACAGAGCCACCAATCTTTTCTCATCCCTTATTAAAGCAGTACCTCAGAGGATCCAAAAATTTAAGGCCTCCAAGGAGATCACCAGTGCCTGCATGGGACCTCAACTGTGTCTTGGAAAAACTCTTCCTGCCTCATTTTGAGCCAGCTGCTACTGCTGATATAAAGTTTTTATCTTGGAAAACAGCTCTGCTCCTAGCAATAACTTCTGCAAGAGGAGTTTGAGCTACAGGCACTCATAGCTGTGGAACCTTTTATCATTTTGTATCCAGGCAGGGTCTCTCTGAGGACAAACCCAACATTTATGCCTAAGGTGGTGTCCAGTGTGGCTCTTAACCAAACTATTCATCTGCCAACTTTTTATCCAAATCCACAGAACATGGGGGAGAGAATTCTGCATTCTTTGGACGTACACAGACCGCTTAGATTCTACTTGGACAGAACCAAAGTTTTCAGAAAGACAGAGCAATTACTAGTGGCATATCCTGCAGGATCACAAAGAAAGGCTATCTCAAAGCAGACTATTTCAAAGTGGATAGGCCACTGCATTTATTTCTGCTACTTACACCATGGCAAGCCAGTGCCTAAGGGCATTAGGCCACATTCAACCAGAGCTGCAGCCACTTCAGCAGCCTTTCTCAGGAGAGTACCAACCAAGGACATTTTAGAGGCTGCTACTTGGAGTTCAGTGCACACCTTTACAAAGCACGATTATCTGCCACTCTACTCTAAATCCAGGGCAGGCTTTGCCACTGCAGTTCTGCAGGGCCTCATAGCCGCTCCTAATGCTGTTTAGCTCCAGCCTCCCAACCATAGCTTTTGGACTCTACCCAAATGTAATAACTGCAACAGTGAAACACGAAGAACATAGTACAGTTGTGTACACTTACCATAAATGTAGATGTTCGAGTGTATTCACTGTTGCAGTCCAGGTTACCCACCCGCCATACCCCTTTCTTCTCAAGTAACCTATGTGGTGTATTTGCTTGTAGATGAAGGTAAAGTTTATATTTGTGTGTGTATATATATATATATATATATATATATATATATATATATATATATATATATATATATATATAAAAAATGTTCGTGTTTCACTGTTGCAGTAATTACTCATGGGTTATCCTGCTGGCAGGCTACCCTCAGTCGGCCAGAATTCCAAAGTCTAGGTCTGGCGTCAGGTGCTGTCACCTCTTCCTTGACGTCAGTGCACCAGGGGTATAAAAGATGCAGCCAACGCCATTTTCTTCAGTCTTTCTTGCCGCACGGTGCCCGAAGCAAAAGCAGTTTACAAGTGCCGGTCGGTCGACTCCTGAGATTTTTAAATCCGAATTTCAGAACCAAAGTCTTCATTAAAGCCAAGTACCCCGTTGGGGAAACTTTTTTCTTGCTCCAGACCGATGTCAGAAAAAGTTAATTGTATTTCTTGTGGGAAGCAAATACCTCATAAGGATTTTCACTCTTACTGTATTCCTTGCCTAGGCCCTGATCACAACGTTGCTAGTTGTCGGTTTTGTGCTAGATTTAACCAACGCACTATCAAGCGTCTGTTCGATTTTGCATTTCATTACTTTGGCCGAAGATTTAATTATATAATGCCGACGGAACAGCCGACAACCGGAGTTTACAAAAAACGCTAGGACAAGGCTGAGCAGGCATCGGCTTCTGAGGGTGTCTTCAGACCTACACAACTATACATTAAGCCATCTTCAGCTTCAAAGACTAAAGCAGCTCTAAAGACAAAGAAACATGTACAGCATTCTCCTACTCAGACTTCCATGCGTAAAAAACAGATGCTCAAAATGTCCGAAGATCTAATTACTTTGATCAGGGGCTCCCATCCCCCTCCTGATAAGAGGCCTAGGCAAGAGTATGATTCTTCTGATCAGGTATCTATTTCCTCTGATTCCTCTTCTGAACAGGATTACTCCATGCTTCCCTATGAGGATTCTGATGCTGAAGAATCCATTCCTTCAGCCTCTCCTCCTGAGGATTATTCTTTTGGGGAAACACAAAAGGCTCAGAGACTTTCTGCTGCTTCCTCAGCACAGACCCCTTGCTATTCCACCTGTTGTAGACATTGTAGATGATGTATTTTCAGAGTCCGGTCTGTCCCCTGACTCTTTACCCCCTGCACCTGCTAAGCCAGATAGATACTACAGGGTCCCGGATTCTCATAAATTCCTATATAAAAACCCTGCTGCTGACCCAGAAACTATATCCAGGGTCCCAAGGGGGTTAAAGCTTCCACTGCAAAAAACCCTGTCCCCTCTGATAGGGATTCTAGGGCTCTAGACAGATGGGGGAAAAAAGTTTACACTTCTGCCACCCTGGCTGTAAGGGCTTTAAATTGTCAGTTTCATATGCTTAAATATCAGCAATATTTAATGTCACTACTTAAACAGAAAATGTTGACAAATACTGAATGTTCAGAGAACAGGGAATTGCAGGATTTATTGCAGGCAACTGAACAAGTGGGAAAGCATACTTTGCAATGTGGTTATGATTCACTTGAGGTCTCTTGCAGGGCCGCTGTTACAGGTTCTGTTATTAGAAGGCATGCTTGGTTAAAGGAACAGAATCTGCCTGATCATGTTAAAGCAAAATTATTAGATGCACCATTACAGCATGATACTTTGAGGTGTTGAAAAAAATGGAGGATAAAGCAAAATCCATGCAGACAGTCAAGGATTTCTTACAGGTACAGCCACCCAGGTTTAGCTGCCTCTTCTAAAAATTGGTCCTTTCCAGTCTCAGACAGACCACAAAGAGGCAGATACAGGCGTCCCAGAGGCAGATCTCAGCCCCAAGGCTCATATAGGCCTAAACAATGGGGTGCTCCTACCTCCAAAAGCGGAGAAGACAAATAACAACCTTACAGGAAACAGTCCCAATGACTTTCCTCTACCAGTTCCAAGCAGTTTTCTTTTGACAGCCCCCTTAGGGGGAAAACTAGCACTTTTTTCATCAAATTGGCAAATGGTTACCCAAGACAAATGGGTTCAGAACATAGTGTCCCAAGGCTACAGGTTCCATTTTTCACACTCTACCAAGGTCAAAGGGCATGCCAGACTTGCCACACAATCAATGGGCAGAGGCACAAAAGCAAATTACAGCCCTCATGGACATGAGGGCCATTTAGCAAGTACCACAACAAGAGCAGGGGCAAGGATCTTACTCCAGACTTTTCCTAGTACCCAGGAATGACAAAACCTGGAGACCAATTCTGGACCTGTCTATACTAAATACTTTTCTGGAAGTTCCAAAATTCAAGATGTTGACTCTACAGCAGCTACTGCCCATGCTGGGCAAGAGGGCTTGGCTCGTAACTTTGGACCTAAAAGAGGCATACCTGCATGTCCCATTCAGACAATCTTGCAGAAGATACCTCAGATTCATAGCTGTCTCAATGCATTACTAATTCTCTCACTGCCCTTTGGCTTATCTACTGCGCTCAGGGTCTTCACAAAATGCCTGGCACCAGTAATTGCGTTTTGCAGACAAAAAGGAATTCAAATATATCCCTATTGGACGACTGCCTAATTCAAGCAAAGAACAAAGACACTCTTCTAAAGCATCTGGCGTTTGTAAAAAGATTACTAATTGGCCTAGGGTACACAGTAAACGAAAAGAAATCAAAACTAGTGCCCTCTCAAGAGATAATATTCTTGGGTGCAAGCTTAAATACAACTGCCCAGATGGCTTATCTCACGCCAGACAAGCAAAAACAACTGACTACTTACTTCAAGAAATTGGCAACAAACACCCACTTATCTGCAAGGAAAATCCTGCAGGCCTTGGGTTTCATGGCATCCTGCATTCTACTAATTCCATATGCCAGACTGCATATGAGGAAACTACAATGGTATCTGAAAAGTGTTTGGACTCAGCATTGCCACAGCCTGGAGACAGTAATTTCACTTATTCCCTGCCTACAACAGGAGTTTCGATGGTGGGCAGAAGCCTGTCACCACAACAAGGGTCTGCCATTCAGTTTACCCACAGCCAGACAGACACTGACAACGGATGTATCAGATTATGCCTGAGGGGCCCATATGGCAGGAAAATATATTCAGGGCACATGGTCTTCAAACCAGATGCATCTTCACATCAATCAAAAAGAGATGCTAGCTCTTCAAAATGCCCTGACAGCTTTCAAGGGCCTGCTTCATCCAGGACAGTTACTGATAAAGACAGACAACACTAGCAAGCAGGGAGAGATACACATTCCTACCCCCACTGCAGACAAGCATTGACCTTATGGGACACAGCTGTGGCTTTTCAAGTTCACCTGCAAGCACAATTCCTGCCAGGAAAAACAAATACTCTGGCAGACGAACTAAGCAGAAACCTCATGGATCCCCACAAATGGAAACTGGATCCACAGGTCTTCAGCATGATAATAAGGAAATGGGAATGCCCAGACATAGATCTATTTGCCTCCCCTCACAACTGTCAATAGCAGAGATTTTGCACAAGGATTTATCACAAGCAAGCATGGAAAGTGAACGCCCTATCATTCAGCTGGAAAAATCTAACAGTATATGCTTTTCCCCCACTGCCTCTCCTTCCCAGAGTACTCCTAAAGGTCAGACAAGAGAAGCCAAAAATGATACTGATTGCACCAGACTGGCCACGCCAGCACTGGTACCCAATCCTAAAGAGCTTGTCTCAAGGTCCAGCATAGATATTGCCTCAAACGTCTTACTTGCTGACCCAACAAAACAATCAGATCCTGCACAGCCAACTCAGGACCTTAAATATGGCAGCATGGTGGATAATGTAGCCATTCAGAACACTTCTCTTTCAGAAGCTGTTATGGATGTTATCTTGGAGGCCAGGAGGCCTAGTACCAGAAAATCTTATGCAGAAAAATGGAAGAGATTCTGTGCTTGGAACCAGGGACAAGGCATTGACACGTCTGTACCAAATATTCCTCAGATTTTACAATACCTAACTGAGATGCTGAACAAAGGCCTTTCTTTCTCATCAATTAAGATTCATGCCTCTGCCATTTCAGCACATTACAATACGGAACCACATATCTTTTCTCATCCTTTAATAAGGCAGTACCTCAGAGGGGCCAAAAACATTAGGCCTCCAAGGAGAGAACCAATTCCGGCCTGGGACCTCAATTATGTTTTGGAAAAACTCGCACTGCGTCCTTTCTAGCTGGCATCAACAGCAGATATAAAATTCTTATCCTGGAAAACACCTCTGCTCCTAGCAATAACCTCTGCAAGGCGTGTCTCGGAGTTACAAGCACTCATGGCTGTGGAACCTTTCATCATTTTTCATCCAGACAGGGTTTCTCTGAGGACAAACCATACATTTATGCCTAAGGTGGTGTCCAGTGTGGCCCTCAACCAAACCATTCACTTGCTAGTTTTTACCCAAATCCACAGAACAAGGGTGAGAAAATTCTGCATTCTTTGGACATACACAGGCAGTTGTGCTTCTACTTGGATAGAACTAATGCTTTCAGAAAGACTGAGCAACTTGTCATATGTTGCAGGATCACAAGGAAAAGCTATCTCAAAACAGACTATTTCTAAATGGATAGGCCATTGCATTCATTTCTAACATGGCAAATCAGTGCCTAAGGGCATTAGGCCTCATTCCACCAGAGCAGCAGCCACTTCAGCAGCCTTCCTCAGAGGAGTACCAACCAAAGATATCTTAGAGGCTGCAACTTGGAGTTCAGTGCACACCTTTACAAAGCACTACCACTTGCCTCTCTACTCTAAGTCCAGAGCAGGCTTCGCCGCTGCAGTTCTGCAGGGTCTCATAGCCTCTCCTAATCCTATTTAACCCAGCCACCCATCCTCGGCTTTGGGATTCTACCCAAGAGTAATGACTGCAACATTGAAACACTATGAACATAGTACAGTTGTGTACCTACCATATATGTAGATGTTCGAATGTATTCACTGTTGCAGTCCAGGTTACCCACCCTCCATCCCCCTTCTCTTTGCTGGGACTTATCTGCACTTCTCTATCCTATACAACCTTTTTGGTGTATTTGCTTGTAGATGAAGGAAATGTTATTTTTGTGCATGCATTTCCTATTGGTATATTTTTCAGCCTACCTGTTTGGGGCACCTAACATCTGGGGCAAGAAAAACTGAAGAAAATGGCGTGGGCTGCATCTTTTATACCCGTGGCTCACTGACGTCAGGGAAGAGGCGACAGCAGCCAACGCCTGACCTAGACTTTGGAATTCTGGCCGACTGAGGGTAGCCTGCCAGCAGGATAACCCAAGAGTAATGACTGCAACAGTGAATAGACTCGAACATCTACATTTATGGTAGGTACACAACTGTACTTTTTGGCTACTCTATTAGGGGGCACCTGACATCTGAGGCAAGAAAAACTAAAGAAAATGCTGTCTAATGCATCTTTTATACCCCTGACAACCTGACGTCAGGGAACGGGTGACAGCAGCTGACGCAGGACCCAGGACTTTGGAATTCAGGCCGACTGAGGGCAACCTGCCAGCAGGATTACCCAATTGTAATGACTGCAACAGTGAATACACTCAAACATCTACATTTATGGTAAGTGTACACAACTGTACTTTTCCACTTAATCTAATAAGTTTTAAGCCAAGGGTCTTAATCCAGACATATGTCTATGCAAAAGTAAGAGAAAACATATCAACTGTACATATATTATAAAATATGTGTACTTTTGCACCTCACTCCCCATCTCAACAACCCAGGATTACAGCCTATTAATTGAAACATACTTTTATCTAGCCGTTTTGCTCTTTTTTGTATTGTAATAACTGCATTTCTTAATACTTTTTTCTTTCTTTCTTTTCATAGGTAGGTACTAGGCTATCTGTCCAAAGGCATTTATAAGCCTAGCCGGAATGTGTTGGCTTTCACCACCCCCTTAGATTAGTTCACTGTGCCTCTGTCCAGCAGAGCCACTGAAGTGATCCCCGGGGTAAACTTCCTGTTTCCCATCCACTCGTCAAGGTTTCTCTTGAAGAGTGTTAGTGAGGAGCTTTGCCTAATGTAGATTGGAATCTTGTTCCAGAGCATGGGAAGTCTCTGGGACAGGAATCTATCCATCCAGCACGTCCTGTTTAATGTTGTCTTGAGGTTTAGATCCCTAGAACATGTGACTCGAGGGGATATGGTTTTCTTTAGGTGGAACATGTCCATCAATTCTGGGTTGGACATGGCCTTGTATGTCAGGCAGAGATCACCTCTGAGTAGGCGGTATGCAACCGAGTACAGCTGGAGTTTCTTCAGTCAATCTGCATAGGGCATCTGTTTGAGGCCAGTGATCCTCTTGGTGAGGTACTTCTGTGGTCTTTCCAGCTGTTGCAGGTGTCTTGTAAGGTGCATCCCAAATGGGGCATTGTACTCTGATGGGTCTGATGAGTGTTGCGTAGAGGGGCACAATTACCTCTTTTGATCTGGGTGCAATTCCTTTTGTGATTAGGTGGGCCACATAGAAGGATTTTCTAACCATTTTAGCAATGTGATTATCTATCAAAGGAGAGATTACCATCTACTTGGGTCTCCAGATCTCTTATTTCGTCTTCCATATTTAGGGGGCTGCCACCTATGTGGTAATTTGTGGGTACTTTATTTTTTCCAAAGGGGATGACTATGCACTTTTTGGCATTTAGCTTGAGGTCATGGTTTTGACACCAGATATCTGTCTCAATGAGACCCTTTTGGAGGATGTCTGTGTCAACCGGAGAGTCAGTTATAGCCCCTAGTTTTCCAGTCATCTGCAAACTTGGTCAGCCATAGTCCTCATGTGCTTGCCTGTACCACTGAGAAGTATATGCCGAACAGGAGGGGTCCTAGGACTGAGCCCTGGGGAATGCCACTTGTAACCGCTTTAGAGTCAGACCTAGCGCCTCCACCTCTTAACGTGGGTTCTGTCCATGAGCCAGTTGGCAACCCATCTTGTGACGTAGGGGTTTATGTTCAGGCTGGTGAGCTTGTCTATAATTCCAGAATGGGGAATGGTGTCTAAGGCCTTTGCGAGGTCTAGGTAGGCTGTTTGGACCACCTTTCCCTCATCTATAGCCTTGGTAACTTTCTCAAAGAAGTCCACCAGGTTTAGGAGGCATGATCTGCCTTTAACAAAGCCGAACTGGGTAGGGTCCAGTGTTTAGAGGTTCCCAATGTCTCTGTTAATGAGATCCATGATGATGCGCTCCATAGCCTTGCAAACCAAGCTAGTCAGGCTTATAGGGCGATAGTTCCCGGGGTCTGTTGTGGCTCCACCTTTGTGGAGCGGAATAACCATTGCTGTGTGCCACTCTATGGGCACGTAGCCTGTGGAGAGGCTGAGTTTGAACATTGTGTTTAGGTGAGGGGTTAGTTCATCTTTGAGCTCCTGTAGGATGCAGACTGGGATACTGTCTGGTCCCATTGATGCTGTGTTTTTGGCTTTGGAGAGTGCTGTTTTAACCTGAGTGTATGTGATTTCAGGGTCACTACATTTTTCAGGTATGGCTATTGGCCCTTTTGGGGCTGAGAAGGGGGGTGAAGTTTGCACTGAACCTGTCACCAGGATGTTGACGATATCAGTCGGTTCAGTGTATTTTGTGCCATTCTGCACTAACTCCGAGGAGATCTGGGAATGGCCACTTAGATTCTTGACATAGCTAAAGAATGCCTTGCGGTTATCTTTGGATTCCTTGGCAATTTTTCTTTCGAAGCTAGCCTTGGATGATTTTATGAGGGATTGTAGTTTCTTACTGATACTGATCAGGGATGTCTTCCCCTCTTGGGATTTTACTCTTCTGTACAAGTTTTCTCCTACTGTTGTATAGCTTGTTTATGGCAGGGGTCCACCAGACTGGTTTCCTTTTCTTGGAGGAATGAGTCTTGGTTTTGCTTGGATTAGTATGATCCATGCATTCTTGTAGGTGCCCATAGAGTGCGTTAGTAAAGGATTTTGCAGCTTGGGCAGCATTATCCTTTAGCATGGGGGATTTGAAACTTTCCACCTCGGTCTTAAGTAACGTGAAGTTTGCTTTTGAAATGTTTTTCACAGTGGTTTCTTTGACCGGGGGTGGGGGCGGAATGTGGATATTCAGAGTGATTAGATGTTCATCGTGCATACAGCTGAAGTAATCACAGATGGGTTTTCAGCCGTCAGGCGGGCCTTCGGTCGGCCGAATTCCAAAGTCTTGGTCCGGCGTTGGTTGTCGTCGCTTACTCTTCTGACGTCAGTGAGACCAGAGTATATAAGACACAGCCGACGCCATGTTCTTCAGTCTTTTTTGCCGCGCGGTGCCCGAAGCAGAAGCAGTTCGCAAGTGCCGGTCGGCTAGCTCCTGAATTACGAAAAAATTGGAAACCGAAGTCTTCATTAAAGCTAAGTACCCCGTTGGGGAAACTTCTCTTGACTCAGACTGATGTCAGAAAAAGTTAATAATTGTATTTCTTGTGGGAAGCAAATACCGCATAAGGATTTCCATTCCCTTTGCATACCTTGTTTGGGCCCAGACCACGACGTCTCGGGCTGTCGCTTTTGCGCTACCTTCAATAAACGCACTATTAAGCGTCGGGCGGAGTTCGCCAACACTACTTTGGTAAAGCTTTTGATTATAAAATGTCGTTGGATACTCCGACTACCGTTTTGCCCAAAAAACGCAAGGAAAAGGACCGACACGCGA
Source organism: Protopterus annectens (assembly GCF_019279795.1). Classification (NCBI taxonomy): domain Eukaryota; kingdom Metazoa; phylum Chordata; order Ceratodontiformes; family Protopteridae; genus Protopterus; species Protopterus annectens. The sequence continues at coordinate 629,959,834 of NC_056737.1, read as the reverse complement.
GGCCCGCGGTCCCCGCCGAAACTGGCTACACGTGGTCCGGTTCTCAGCGAGACGCCTTTGCAGTCCCTGACTACCGATGACTCTCCTTTGACGGTGTCTTCTGTACCCGAGACCGCTGGGTCCTCGGCCCTTTCCCAGACTACTACCGAAGCCCCTGCTAATGTAGAGCCTACTAATGTGGACAGGTCCACCTCTACCCATGGTGTTTTTAGGCCCTCATCTTCCTTTTCAATTAAGGCCTTTACTAAATCCAAAGCAGCCAGGCATCCCACCAGACCTGTTGCACAGGGCCCATCTTCAGGACCCATGCCTAAAAAACAGATGCTAAAAATGGCTGAGGATTTAATTACTCTTATCAGAGGTTCTCATCCCCCTCCGGACAAGAGACCCAGAGTGGAGGAAGATTCTCCCTCCTCTGATCAGGGAACCATTTTATCAGATCATTCTGATGCAGAGGAACACGCTTACTCTCCTTTTGAGGATTCGGATGCAGAACAGTCCATTCCTTCGGTATCCCCTCCTGAGGATTTTTCCTTTGGGGAAACCTTGCACACCTTGAGGGAACACTTCCATTGGGAAGGCCAAGACTTTTCAGATTCCAAGAAAAGACTTAGGGAATTTCTTTGGTTACCTCAACACAGACCTCTGGCTATACCCCCTGTCCTGGACGTACTGGATGATGTCTATTCGGAGGCTTGTCTTAACCCTGATTCTCTGCCTCCTGTGCCAGTCAAACCTGATAGGTATTACAGAGTACCCAGCTCTCATCAATTTCTCTTCAAAGGCCATAATGCTGACCCTGAAACCATTTCACAAGGCCCCAAGGGACTGAAGGCCTCCACTGCCAAGAATCCACTTCCTGCAGAAAGGGAATCCAGATCTTTAGAAAGGTGGGGTAAAAAGGTATATACCTCGGCCACCCTAGCCATGAGGGCCTTAAACTGTCAGTTTCATATGATTAAATATCAACAGTACCTGTTATCACAATTAAGGAACAAAATGTCTCAACCTGAACAACCAGATTTAAAAGAATTACAGGATATGATGCATAGTGCGGAGCAAGTGGGTAAACACACCTTACAATGTGGTTACGATGCCCTAGAGGCTTCCAGTAGAGCAGCTGCTACAGGATCAGTCATCGGCAGACATGCGTGACTTAGGGAACAAAATTTGCCTGATCATGTGAAGGCTAAACTTCTTGATGCTCCTTTACAAAAGGATGTACTATTTGGTACTAATGCTGAGGAGATACTACGGAAAATGGAAGAAAAAGCCAAATCTATGCAAACTGTCAAAGCTTTGTTACAGGTCCAACCACCACGTTTTAGCAGAAATTGGCCCTCAAAAAACTGGTCCTTTCCAGCCACTGACAAGCCCCAAAGAGGTAGATACAGACGCACAAGGGGCAGAGGGCAATCACAAGGATCATACAGAGGCAGACAATGGCAAACTCCAGCACCAAGAGGTGGTGAAGACAGTGCACAACAATACAGGAAGCAAACCCAATGACTCCCTCATTACCATGCCAAGCAAGTTTCAGCTGGCAGCACCTTTGGGAGGGAAACTAGCATTATTTGCAAGCAATTGGCATATTGTCACAACAGACAAATGGATACTGGACATTATAAACAGAGGCTACAAATTTCAATTTCACACTCTTCCAAAAATGAGAGGCATGCCAAACCTGCCACAAAATCAAAGGGCAGAGGCACAACTGCAAATTTCAAAGCTCATAAACATGAAAGCTATTCAAAAGGTACCTACGTACCAACAAGGTCAAGGTTTTTATTCTAGACTTTTTCTGGTACCAAGGAAAGGAACCGACTGGAGACCCATTTTGGACTTATCCATCCTAAACACATTCCTACTCGTACCATAATTCAAGATGCTCACATTACAGCAACTTCTTCCCATGCTGGGCAAGGAGTTTTGGCTGGTAACATTGGACCTCAAGGAGGCATACCTGCATGTCCCAATCAGACAAAGCTGCAGAAGATACCTCAGATTTCTTGCAGGTTCAATCCACTATCAATTCTCTGCATTGCCATTTGGCTTATCTACTGCGCCCAGAGTATTCACAAAGTGCCTGTCATCAGTGATCGCCTACTGCAGACTTCAAGGGATACAAATTTACCCTTATCTGGACGACTGCCTGATCCAAGCGGACAGCAAACACATACTTCTGGAACATCTGGCATATGTGACACGGTTACTGCTTTTTCTTGGATATACAATCAACAAAGAGAAATCAAGGCTAACACCATCTCAGAAAATAACCTTCCTGGGGGCCAACTTGGACACAAACACCCAGATGGCATATCTTACGCCAGAAAAACAGGGGCAACTATCTCAGTACTTCAAAACACTAGCAAAAAGTACCAGGCTTACTGCAAGGAAAATCCTGCAGGCTCTGGGATTCATGGCATCTTGCATTCTTCTAATCCCATGTGCAAAGCTGCATATGAGGAAACTGCAATGGTACCTAAAAAATCTATGGTCTCAACACAGTCACAGCTTGGAAGCAATTATACCAATAATTCCATGTTTGCAAAAGGAATTTCTATGGTGGGCCCAAGCATGTCAAGTAAACACAGGCCTTCCATTCTGCAATCCTCAAGCAAAACAAGTCATAACCACAGACGCCTCAGATTACGCCTGGGGGGCGCACATGAAGGACAGGTGCATTCAGGGCAGATGGTCCCAAAAGGAAAAGCACCTTCACATCAATCAAAAAGAAATGCTAGCAGTAATAAATGCAATTACAGCTTTCAAGGACTTCCTGCATCCAGGACAATTAATGATAAGAACAGACAACACCACAGTAATGTGGTACATAAACAAACAAGGAGGAACACACTCATACCCCTTGTGCAGACTAGCCATGACTCTTTGGAACTTGGCTCTGGAAAGACAAATCGAACTTCAAGCACAGTACTTGCCAGGACTGGAAAACACACTGGCAGACACTCTAAGCAGAAATATGACAGATCCACACGAATGGAAGTTACATCCTCAGGTGTTTACAAAAATAATCCAAGCGTGGGGAAGGCCAGACATAGATCTTTTTGCCTCGCACAGGAACCATCAATTGAAAAAGTTTTGTTCAAGGACTTGTCACCCAAAGGCCTGGAGAGTGGACGCCCTTTCATTCAGTTGGACAGCATGGACAGTTTACGCATTCCCACCTCTGCCTCTCCTGCCCAAGGTGTTTCTGAAAGCAAGAACAGACAAACCGAGGATGATACTGATAGCTCCAGATTGGCCAAGGCAACACTGGTATCCACTCCTGAGGAGCCTAACTCATACTCCTCCCTGGTCCCTGCCTCTAATGCCTCTTCTGCTGACTCAGCACAACTACAAAACTCTTCACAGTCAGCTGAAAACACTCAACCTCGCTGCATGGAAAAGTCCTTAACACTACAACAGACCCTACTCTCCAAGGAGGTGCAGGATGTCATTTTGGAGGCCAGAAGACCATCTACTAGAAAAGCTTATTCCGCAAAATGGAAGCGGTTTTGCTCTTGGAATGAGAAAAGAGGCCAGGACCCTAGAAAACTGAACTTGTCTCAGGTATTACAGTATCTTGCTGAGCTGCTGAACAGTGGACTTTCATTTTCTTCCATAAAAATACATGCCTCAGCCATTTCTGCAGAATTCAGCACGGACCCCCCCTTTATTTTCTCACCCACTCTTACGACAGTTCCTCAGAGGGGCTAAGAATGTAAGACCTCCAAGGAAGCAACCAATACCTGCCTGGGACCTTAATTACATACTAGAAAAATTAACATTGCCTCCTTTTGAACCAGCTGCCTCAACAGATTTGCAATATTTGTCCTGGAAAACAGCCTTCCTTCTGGCCATCACTTCAGCTCGTAGGGTTTCTGAACTACAGGCCCTCATGGCGGTGCAGCCCTTCCTCATCTTCCATCAGGACAGGGTTTCACTTCGTACCAACCCATCTTTTATGCCAAAAGTGGTATCCAGGGTAGCCTTAAATCAAGCCATACACCTACCTACCTTTTATCCTAATCCTCAAAACAAAGGGGAAAGGCTGCTACACTCTTTAGACATCCATAGGCAGCTACGTTATTATTTGGACAGAACAAAGTCCTTCAGGAAATCAGAACAACTTTTTGTGTCCTATGCTGTAGGGGCTCAAGGGAAACCAGTTACTAAACAGACCATTTCCAAGTGGATTGGCCACTGCATACGGTTTTGTTATTCCTATCATGGGAAATCTGTTCCTACAGGTATCAGACCTCACTCCACCAGGGTCACAGCCACCTCTATAGCCTTCCTCAGAGGTGTTCCTACCAAAGATATTTTGGAGGCAGCCACTTGGAGTTCTGTACATACCTTCACAAAACACTACCACCTGCCCTTATATTCCAGAACAAGAGCAGGCTTTGCCACTGCTGTTTTGCAGGGCATTCTGGCTCAACCCAGTTCCTCCTAGTACCTACCCCCCTAAGCATAGCTTTGGGACTCTACCCATCTGTGATTACTGCAGATGTATGCACGATGAACATAGTACAGTTTTGTACCTACCATAAATGTAGATGTTCGAGTGCTAATACAGCTGCAGTACAGGTTTCCCTCCCTCCTTCCCCACTTGGTAAAGGCATGGGGCCTAACAACCTCTTCATACTATCTGACTGGGTTATCCTGCTATGTTTTATTTGCTTTCTTACACTGTTTTTGGATTACATTGCATTGCTTGTATATGTAGATAAGCATTATTTATGTATTGCCTTCCTTTTGGGGGCACCTGACATCTGGGGCAAGAAAGACTGAAGAACATGGCGTCGGCTGTGTCTTATATACTCTGGTCTCACTGACGTCAGAAGAGTAAGCGACGACAACCGATACCGGACCAAGACTTTGGAATTCGGCCGACCGAGGGACCGCCTGACGGCTGAAAACCCATCTGTGATTACTGCAGCTGTATTAGCACTCGAACATCTACATTTATGGTAGGTACAAAACTGTACTTTTATGGTCAGATCTAACCAGCGAGGGGTTGACCTATGGTATGGAACACCGGTCGCCCATGTTGGTGATGACCAGGTCCAATATGTTATCACCTCGGGTGGGGGTGTTGACCAGTTGATCCAGGGCATTTGAGTTTATAAATTCTAGGAAATGTTGGGCAAGGGAGTTAGTACTTGGGTAGTTCTCCCAGTTAATGTTTGGGAAATTGAAATCACCCAATATCAGGGTGTTTGGTAAGACCTTTGTTTCCCAGTGTTTCCAGAAATGCGGAATGGGGGTCCTGGGGCATGGTGGTTGATCTGTTGCAAGCTACAATTTGAATTGCAGTTTTGCCCGTTGTTAGTTGCACGTGGATGATCTCTGAAGCATTGTGCTGTGCCACTAACCTGGAGGTGTGGGTGTCCTTGATGAATATGGATACGCCCCCACATTTTGTATTTCGGTCCGGGTTTTGTGGCCGAAATGTATGGTATGAGTTGTAGCCTGGTAGTGCTGGGCTGCTCTCTGGAGCCTTAAACCAGGTTTTTGTTAGTGTACATATATCGATTTTCTCCATACTGAGGAGTGCTTCGAGTGCGTGCATTTTGAGGTTTAGACTTCTTTCATTGAGTAGCATTACCCTCAGTTTTTTGTTACTTGTGTTATTTATGACTGTGGGTTTGACTTTTGAGCCTTGCCTAAAAAAGGCACTGTGGGGGTGGCAAGAGCCTTGGCCAGTATTCGAAAGCCTAAGGGTGACGGGTGCAAGCTGTCTCTAGCAAAGCAGCGTGGCTTGTCGAGCATGTCATCCCAGGCTGACAGACACTGGATCCCCTTTGAATGACACCAGAAGCTTAGCCAATTGTTGAAATTGATAATTGTTTCTTTATACCATGGTATCATTCTTGGTGAGGGCAAGAAGCTATACAGGATCAGGGTCATACCGGCCTGGGCTATGTGATCAGAGAGCTCCTCCATGTCTCTCTTCATGTAGTCCAGGGAGGTAAGGCTCAGGTCAGGCTCAGGTCATTCACACCAACATGGACAATGACAGAGTCATATTTGTACTTGTTCTGGAGTGACGTGAGTGCTTGTGTTATGTGGTGGATCCTGGCACCCGACAGGCAGCTAACAGTAACCTTCTCCTTGTTCAGCCTCATGAGTGGGACGTCAGTGTATCTGACTATAGAGTCACCTTATTACTGGTGTGTTGGGTATGTTATTTTGCCTTAAGGGCTGTGATTGTGTGGCACACTGGTTTTGTGAAGTATGTGTTTCATGGTTTGTGTTGGGGTGTGGAGGTTGCTTGGATGTCTACTTTGGAGGTCTCTGTTGCTTTTGCAGATTTTTATTTAGAGTCTCCGAGTATGTTTTTGTGTATTTGTGTGTTTTTTGCCGGTGCTGGTTTCATAGGTCTGTGTGAGATTGGTGGCGTGATGCAAGTAATTCCTTTCTTTTCTTCACTGTCTGGTCCAGTCTTGGGTTGAGAGAGCTTAGCCTCCGGTTTGGCTGTAGTAATTGTATCTCTCACATTATTAGTGTTTGGTGGTATGAGGAGAGGGTTGTCTCTGTACATGAGGCAGTTGTAACATTGCCTCAAAATGCCCAGATTCGCCAGTTGGACCAGTGAGTACACCTGAAACTGCCCTTTAGACATGCCTAGATAGGTACAGTGAGCTGTTTTACTGATTGGCTGGTAGGGTCGAATAGAGAGCCTTGTCCTTCTTTACAGTATATGGGGGTCTAGTGCTAAGGTTTATTAGTGCTTGCTATGAGTTTTGAGCAAGTGCCGGGCTGAGAAGTGAATGGTTTGAGTGCTTAAGTAGAAAGTTTGTATAGTTCCAAGGGAAAAATTGAAGAGTAGACCTTGTCGAGCTGGGAATAGTTATACACTAGCTAACCAGCGCTGCCCGGCGGGCAAAACCTTGCTAATGCGGGTTTTATAGCAGGGAAATGAAAGCGATAGAAATTGGTCCAAGATGGCCAATAAACTACTAATTTTTCTGGGCTGAAACCACTCCTCCAGGGACAGATAGGCTGCTCAAAGCTCCTCTGTCTCACAGGTGAACAGAGAAACTTCCTTCTATCCAGGTAAGGTATGGGCAAACACAGAAGCTTGTAACAGCCCTGAATTCAGCATTAACCTGAAAACTGGACTATACTAGCTTAGAATGGCGGGAAAACAAGTATATTTTAGTATCTTTATCCCATTGAAGAACAACTAAAATGCTTTATTATAAAACATGCAATTTATATTAAGAAAAGTTTTAGAATTTCTGTTTTATCTACAGTTATCTTGCTTCCTCTTCCCCTCCCCTCAGTGTCCTCTAATGACATGAAGTGAGACAAATGACTTTCAGTTCCCCACAAGTTTAAGACAGTCAACAAAGGCCGTTCTACTTTTTCTTATGCAGCCATATTTCACAAGTATAATTTTATGCTTTGCAGTCTAACATTTAGTCACTAATACCCATATTGCTAGTGGTCCTGTTCATCTACATCTCCCAGTTGCAAACTCTTTTTCAGTTCCACGGTACTCCAGATTTTTATAGTCTGTTGTGCTTTTCTCTGTCTCTAAATCATTTTCCTTTGGAACAACAGAAAAGCTTTCACTGACTAAGCCTTTTTCTGTGCTTTATTATCAGAAGAATGAGAAGCAGAGTTCCCTTCTGCTTGATACCTCACTTTTTGTTTGGCAAACTTTTATTTCCTCCTTAGCCTGTTCTACATCAAAAAATGACTGATTCTCCAGGAAAAATATTCTGAAGACAGCTGGATATAACAGCTTGAATCCTACAGCTGCCTCTCGACATTCCACAATTGCTGGAATAAATTGTTCTCTTGTGCCTGGTGTACAGTGAATAATTATTTTTTTACAAACACTCTACCGTCTCTCACTTTTAATACTTTGCCCTTTTGCCAAATTTTTGTCAGAATCTGCTTTTTCTGCTGGTGGGTTGCATATTTGCTAATACTTGAGCTGCTTTCTCATGGCCAGGTTTTCTGCTTGCACATGGTGTGCCATTTCAATTAACATTTCCTGATGTGGAATACCAGTCCAGTTGCTAGCTAATTTGTGCTTTCATAAAATTAATGTATTGCGTTTCTTCCATTTTCTATGGTACAGCAGATAATTTCAGGTTTTCCCTATGTGCTCAGTCTTCTGATTGTACCAGTTTTTGGAAATCTCTCTTTTTGAGCAGTCCCATACTTAGCCAGCCATTTTTTTCATTTCACTGTCTGATTTTTGTAGTTTTATCAGCACATCTGAATATTTATTTAGTATCTGTTTAAGTTGTCTTTGTTATTTGATTTGATATACTCTTTCATTGTTTTATTTTAATACACTTTGAGCACACTTGACATATTTTTTCCTGTAGATTACTGGAAACCATGTCTTGTACCAGAGCTAGAGCTTAAACTGTTTTTTGCTGAGCAGATGCAAGATTGTTCGTTAGTATTTTCTCTTCACCTTTTCCAGTTGATTTTTTTTTCAGGCTATCTTAGTTGTTTCTTTGCTGGCATCCAGGTAGTGTACTTATTAGTTCAGTAAATGAACACCAAAAGTGACTTCTTTGTCCTTGCTTTTCAGTTTTTTTCATACTGGGAGAGCTGAAGTTAAGCTGTTTCATTATGCAGCCATCTAGGAAAGCCTTAAGTGTTGCATTCTTGAACAATTAATCCTTGTGACTAAATTATCTGGGAGGGGAAGACCACAACAGTTAAGTGGGATAAGCTAATTCTTCCAATTGAACAAGGCGGTTTGGTATTACCTGACTTGAAGAGGTATTTCAGAGCTACATGGTTAAGGCTGGTGTGCATAGCACCAGCAGTGACCTATAATTTAAAATGGAAAGGGATGTTGATTAACCAGGGGGAAGGCTCACAAAACGAGGGGAGACTGGGATTTTGGATGCAGATTCTTAAGGAGAATAGCAATATTCTTGCAGAATATTATAATTATAAAGTAGAAGAAAGTATTTTAAGATCTAAGCCAACACTGGTATGGAGAAAGGGGATTCTGCTGATGGGGATGACTGCAATTCGAGATACAGACAATAGGCAAGAGAGAGCTGTAATTTATTGGAGAAAACTGGTAAAAGAACTGAGATACTGGGAGCAAATAATTTGAGAGGGAAAGGTAATAGAATGGTAAGAGGCAAAGACTTTATTTGGACTGCAAGACCGAGATTGCCTTCCCTATCAATTTTTAATATCAGAGTATAGGCAAAGAGAAAGAATAGTGGGATCCTAAGTGAAAGACCATCACTGGCAGAGTTTTTAGTAGAATCTAGAGTAGAAGCTGCTGTTTAAAAAAAGAATAATTAGTATAGCATACAAAATATTGCATGATAACTGTACAAATCAATCATAGGAGGTTAGAAAGGATTGAAAAGAAAGATTGGATTAACATTTCACAATGAAACCATGGGGAGATATATGTATGCCTCTCAAATACGCAACAAAGTCTAGGAGATTTAGGATCTTTGCTTGGAAGTGTTCACATAGGTATTTTTATGCTCCAAGTAGACTCCAAAGACTTTTCCCTTGGGTAGACAGCAAATGTTGGAGATGTGATGGGTATTAAGGATATAACTGGGAATATATTTCCTGGGAGTGTAATGAGTTTGGGGACTTTAAAGATTCCCTGCAGACTGCTCTGTCAGAGATACTGCATGAGCAAATTGGTGTAACTAAGGAAATAATCTTTTTGCGCTACGATATAGAATAGGAATTGCCTAGACATAGTAAGGCCTTGCTGAGTCTAATTATGGTGGCTACCAAAAAAAGCAATTACTAGAAAATGGAAATCAAAGTCTAAACCAACTTTACTAGAAGTAGTGAATATAGTAACAGAGATAAAACAACTGGAAATAGGATCTTTAGTAAAGGGTAGGAGCAAATTACATAGGAAAAATGGGAATTGTGGGATCAATACATGCAGAGGAGGAACAATGTTTAAAAGATGGCTGGACTTGAATGAGCTATGTGATGTTTGACAACTGTATAGTTTATAAGTGATGTATAATGTTTGTAACTAAAGTTATATCAACATGGTTTGTAATGTATAATGTTTGTAACTAAAATGATGTTGATATAGTTGGTTTTCATTTATATAAATGTATGATTGCCTATGTCATGCATGATAATGTAATAAAATGTTATTTGTTGAAAGATCCTTGTGGCTGAATGAAAGATTCAGTATTGGGTATTAAAATTATGTTGAATGTTATTGTTTGTCTTTCGGCTTTTCTCGCTTAGGGGTCGCCACAGCGGAACTCCGATCCGCTAATGATTGGCAATAGATTTTCACGAACCCCGAGGTGCCAGCTCGATGTCCAACCTTCAACGAAGGCACGCCCATTTACGCATGTCTTTCGAACACCCACCCAGCTGCGGGGAGGACATGCAGACTCCATACAGAAGGTACTCCCCACTCTCCAGCCGAGAATCGAATGGGAGAACCTCTTGCTGTGAGGCAACAATGCTTCCGCTGCACCACCGCAGATTCTTCTAAATAGTATTTGCTGAAATACTTGGTTATTTTTTTGTGTTGTATTCTTAAGTAATTTGACCACATTGTTGAATGTTTAGTAACCAGTTATGACCAAAATCCTTCAGTCAGTGGTATGAATAACTCTTCACTGAATGAGGCCTTGGTCCAAACCTATCAACTTTCACTGATTTTGCAGAATATCTGTGATTTGTGCCTTATATTTTTTCCCATGCCCCTTACAAAATGTTGATTTTTCTAGTAAACCACTGAGCATTTTAGTTGTTCAGTAGTCAGCCATTAGAGTTTCATTCCACTGTCTTTTAATGTATGTTGATGAAAAACTGTTCTATTAACCCTCCATTATTTTTAGCCTTGGCCAGAATTCCTGAGCAATGAAGTTGAGGTTTTTCTTCATCTTAACTTGTTAAGATATGTGTATATGAGAAATGATTATCTAATGCTTATTTCTTCAATATCTTCCTGTTTTCTCACTACAAAGCATTTTTTGCTCTGGTTTTAATTGTTGGGATTAGTTTTTTCAGCTACCTCCAAGGGTGCTCTAAGGTACCTTTTATATGTAAAGATGATTTTTGAGCAAGTGGGGCTCTAACCATTATCAATATATAGTTCACAGCTAAGCTTTTTGAAGCTTACTCAATAAGCCTCATGTAGCTAAGGATGTGCTTGTGAATTTCCTTTTAGTATACTTTCAGTGCATTTATATCCAAATACAGAACATTCAATTTTTTCATCATCCAGAATGCTGTCCAAATATACATTTTGCACTGCACCAGACATTTAACTGCGGTGGTGGTGCTACGGTAGTGTTGTCGCCTCACAGTAAGACATTGTCCTGTTCGATTCTCAGCGTCTTCTGTGTGGAGACATGCGTGAATGGGCGTACCTTCGTTGAAGGTTGTGCGTCAGAGCTGGCAACTCGGCATGTAAAAATCTACTGCCAGTCATTAGCGGACCGGAGTTCCGCTGTGGCGACCCCTAACCGGGAAAAGCCGAAAGACACTGCACCAGACATTTGTGATATACCTACATTAGATTTAATGTTGTGTTTTTGTAAGCTTAGTTTTGTACCGATTCCTTTACTGACATAACTTTTTTGCAAGCTGTACTGTAACATTTGTACTTTCTTCCTGAAGTCTGGTGTTTCCTGTTTAGTTGGTGTAACTGTGCCAGCCGTAACATTTCTTTATGACAGTTGAATTGCAGAGGACAGAGTGCATGTGCGCGCACACACCTGGAATGCTAAATTTATTGATGGACCTGTCCCCATTTTTATCACTGTACTTATTTTTACAAGGTCTTGTTTCATTAGTGGAACAGTCTATTTACTGTTTTTGATGAATTTTTACCTTGGTCTATAGATAATTTTCTTCTGTTTTCCTGCTTCTGTTTCTGTAGCCTTTAACACTTAGAATTCATCATATCTTTGCATTACTGTATTTGTTCTGCAGAATCATTTGCCTTAAGATAGTGATGTAACAGCACGAGTTCAACAAATTCTGGAAAATACATTGTCTTGCCCCTAGCATCCTTAGAAAAGTCCAAGGCAGTGGCATTCAGCTGCTTTTTGACTTATTATTTTATATTCTTTGTCCATGTTTTACTTCTGTTTAAACGAGTGCCCTGTTGCATAGTGACAGAACCCCATGCATTTCTTTGTACTGTCTTAGCTTGCCTGTCATGAATCTAGATACCTTTTTATGGCCAGTGCTTAAGGGGAGGATTATGGTATGACAACTTACACTTTCCTTTACATAGGTGGGAGTTTTTGAAGACTCTGGTGCCTGCTTCTGCAGATTCTCTTGCTTTTAAATGAACAGTGCAGTTGGCGGGGGGCACTCCAGCTGGAGGGGGGCACTCCAGTGGCCTAAAAGTTTTGTACATTTAAGCACTCCCTACCTGTATTACAGCTAGACTAAAAGTGCAGCTTTTGTACACTGTAGAGTTCAGCTGAGGAAACTGCATATGTGCTGTGATTGCCCACTGGAATAGAAGTGGCAGGCTTTTGGCATGATATTTTTTCCTATCACTGGTCTGTCACTTGACCATCAGTCCTCCCCCAATGTGGTAGCACAGATGGCCTATTTATTCCCACAGGGACGATCTCTCCCTATAGCTCGTTCATTTCCCTTGAGGCAAAGGGTGAACATATACAGTGGTGCAGTTACCCATACAAGGGTAAGGATTTTCTGTTTTATGGTCCTAATATCCCCCTCCCCATACCTATAGATGCTCAAGTATGGCATGCACTTGGCTTTAATGAGGGATGTTGAGGGACGTTACATGAGTACGTAATCCTCACAATCCCTTGCTTTTCTTACAGAGAATACCTTTGCATGATCTTTGATTCTTCACTTGGTATGATATTTGGTCTTCACTGGAGATGCTAGTGCAGAGCATGCACCCCAGTCATGTTGCACCCCCAGAGAGATCCGTGGGTAGTGCCTCATCACTTCTCCCTCCTATACCAGCTTCTTCATTGCATAGATTGATAAGACATCTGGGCTGACATCTGGGCTGTAGTTGGGGCTTTGTCATACACCACAGAGTTGGCTTTGGCATGGTATGTTTTACTTTATTTTGAACCAGTGTAGTCTGGAGGATTTGTAGATTACTTGCATTATAGCATTTGTCAGTAGCTGTTTTTTGGAAGTTTTTGCCTCTGCATGTTTGTTGTGAATTTTTCTGCATTCCTTTTTTTCTGTCACCTTATCCATGACTCAGTCATGCACGTCTGTTTAGTTTTTAGTGACTGACTTTTACCTAGGGTTGTAGTGGTTGGGGGGGATGAGATGAAAGCATATTGTGTACCTGTTTTTTGTGAACCCTGTTAACCACAGACTGTGCTTTCTGCCTTCATACAGATATGCTAGAAGCCGATGCAATACCATTTCCTCCATGCAGATTTCCTGTCTCCTTTAACAAAAATTCTGTTTTTAGTGCTTTAAATCAGCACCAATAGTAAAAACAAAGTGAATAAACCTAAACCGTTTCCTTAATAAATTGAGATACATTTTAAGTAGTTTATAGAAGTCATAAAAAGCAGTGATCGTGCTGAGTTTGAGTTAACTTGATTTTTAAGCTGTGGTTCCTGCACAGGTTTTGCGCAAAAGAGTGCATATGCAGGAAAGTGATTATTTTTTTTTTTTTTTGGTGTGTACTTCAGTGGTATTTTTATCTAATAAACATTTTGCCAGTTTTGCCAGTACAGTGGTTGATTTTTACATGCCAAACTAGTGGAATTGGCCTTAGGAAAAAACAATTGGTTTGGTTGATTGAAGCAGGAGGGAAAAAGCACCTACCAGCAGTTTTGTTACATTGGCGAAATGTTTGACTCATTGGTGCAACATACACCAATAGAAGCTAGATATATTTCTTCTTTGACTTGGGATTTTGCAATGTGAGCATTTTTGTATGGTGATCGAGAAGTTTTTCATACCATGTCCCACCTCCTTTCTTTGTGGAAAAATACCTTCTTGTACTACAGTAAAGTTGTGTAAAATTTTACCATAACAGTAGATGTCCTTCTCTTTACTGTAGCAGTGTTCCTAACGTAAAGGATCTCCAGCCAAGGATAGCCCAACATCCAGCCAGTATACCAAAGCCTTTAGTATCTACAGGCACGGTTTGTCACATATGCTCACTGCGCAAGGGGATAAAGGTGACTTATGGACGCACAGCTCAGAACTGAAAAATCTCAGGAGGAACAGAATGTCTCTAGGGACCAGGATGATAATTTGCATCCAGAAGGAGAAGAGAGAACTGCTCAGCCTGAAGGGCAGGGAGAACAGCCTAGAACAGAGGGGGCAAGAGGGAGGAAGTGAATACTCTAACAGTGACGAGAAGGGCATCTACTATTGTGGTAAGATTTTACACAACTGTATTTGTCCTAATGTATCACCGTTGAAGTATTCCTATAGTAAGGGAGAGTACAAAAGCTCAAGAGGAAACCTGGGAGGAAGGCACTGAAGCACCCTCAAGAAATCCGTGTTGGATAGCCCTGGCAAAGGCAGCTCTAGCCCTGGAAATAACGTGCAACTTATGCTTAGTGAAGGTATGGACAGAAGACCAAGTAGCAGCTTCAAGGATGGAATTGGTATCCAGCACCTTGAAAAAAAGTACCAGAGGAAGCAACATTTGTGGTAGAGTGAGTCTTCACAGAAGAGAAAAAAAAAAACAATGTGAAGTTGTTCAATCTCGCCTTCATTCTTACTGATGGGGGATCAGCTCCAAGTTGGCCAATTTGCAAAGCTCGCGGTCTCTAACAGCTCGAGGCCAAACCCGATCCCACAAATCACCACTACATTCCCCAGATCTAGTTTGCCTGTGCAACTGATCATGTGTTTCTCTACAGCTCAGGCTGTTGGAGAGATAAGTCTAATATTTTCAGCTATTTTTTTTCTGAATAGTTACCTTTTTGCTAGTTAGGTTTGTTATAGTATTGTGGTTAGGACGGTTTATCCGTTTTTCGGATTTGTAGCCCTTTTTTGAGATATATATATATATATATATATATATATATATATATATATATATATATATGTGTATGTATATAGTTTTTGGGCACTGGCCCTGTTTCTTCTGTGTTAGCCGTTTGGCTTATTTGCCCTATCCTAAGCCGATTTAGGCTCTTGCAGGTTTCTGCAATTTTTTGTTAGCTGGTTAGGCTCTTAGCCGATTGTTGGCTGTTTTTTGTTATTTATCTTAGCCTGTTAGGTTTTTTCTGTTTGCACAGTCTTTAGGAAGTAACAGTAAGCTGCCTTTTTAGTACTTGTAGCCGATTAAGCTTAGATGTTCTTTGTGTTTCACTGTTGCAGTCATTACATTTGGGTTATCTGCTTGCAGGTAGCCCTCAGTCGGCCTGATTATCAAAGTCTTGCGTCCTGTGTCGGTTGCTGTCTTATCTTCCATAACGTCAGGTCATCAGTGGTATAAAACACGCAGCCGACTCCATTACATCAGTCTTTCTTGCTGTGCAGTGCCCGAAGCAGAAGCAGTTCACAAGTGCCGGTTGGCTGACTCCTGAAATTTTCATTTTCGAGTTTCAGATCCAAAGTCTTCAACTAAGCTAAGTACCCTGTTGGGGAACCTTTTTCTTGCTCTAAACCGATGTCAGTAAAAGTTAACAATTGTATTTCTTGTGGAAAGCAAATACCTCATAAAGATTTTCATTCGTACTGCATTCCTTCCCTAGGCTAGACCACAATGTAGCTCGCTGTCGGTTTTGTGCCTTATTCAAACCTTGAACTATTCATTGTTGGCTTATTTTCACATCTAAATATTTTGGTACTCTGTTCAATTATCCAGAAATGGCTTCGGTAAGCCACCCAACTATCGACATTCCGAAAAAACGCAAAGATAAAGACAGAGACAGACCACATAGGTCCAAAGCTGCCAATGAGTCTTCTAAGCAAGTTGCCAGTTCGCTCACTCAGGTGGTTTTGCAGCCCCTGATACCTGCTACTTCAGATTTGTAGGCCTCTACTGAGACCCATTCAGAGTCCGGTATGCCGCGAGGTGCTTCTTCGACTGTGGAACCTGCGGATGTCTCTACCTTGGATGGTCTGGGGCCGCTGTGTAGGCACCGGCTTCTGAGGGTGTATTCAGGCCTACTGACTTGCATATTAAACTGACACCATCTTCTTCTTCAAGGCCTAAAACTCAATCCATGCCTAGAAAACCGACGCCCAGACTGCATGGTCAGGCCCCTATGCCTAAAAATTGATGACCAGGAGTTGCCCTCTGCTTCCCCTCCAGTGGATTTCTCTTTTGGTGAAACTTTGCATACTCTTAGGGAGCATTTCTGCTGGGAAAGCCAGGATTACTCTGACTCCAGAAAGAGGCTTAGGGAATTCTTACTCCTACCTCAACACAAGCATTTAGCTATCCCTCCTGTACTGGACATTGTAGATGATGCCTTCTCGGAATCTAGCCTGGCCCCTGGCACTTTACCTCCAGCTCCCAGAAAACTTGACGGGTGTTACAGAGTCCCTGACTCTCACAAGTTCCTCTTTAAGAATCCTACTGCAGATCCTGAGACCATTTCACAGGGGCCCAAAGGCATTAAGGCTTGTTTGTTTGTTTGTTTCTTTCGGCTTTTCCCAAAGGCATTAAGGCTACTACTGCCAAAAACCCTACCTCCTCTGATAGATTCCAAGGCCCTGGACAGATGGGGTAAGAAGGTATACACTTCTGCAACTTTGGCTATTGGGGCATTAAACGGCCAGTTTCATATGTTAAAGTATCAGCAGCATATTATTGGATTGCTTAAACAGAAAATGGTGTTGATTCCTGACTGTGCTGAAAATAAAGAATTACAGGATTTAATGCATTCTGCTAAACAAGTTGGAAAACCTACTTTGCAATGTGGTTTTGATTTATTAGAGGCATCTTGCAGTGCTGCTGTCACTGGGTCTGTACTTAGAAGGCATACTTGGCTTAAGGAGGAATCTTTGACAGATCATGTTAAAGCTAAATTACTGGATGCTCCCTTAAACCAAGACCGCCTGTTTGGCAACAAAGTGGAAGTACTTAAAAAGATGGAGGAAAAAGCTAAATCTATGCAAACTTTTAAAGATTTCCTGCAAGTACAACCTTCCAGATTTAGTAGGCACTGGCCTTTTAAGAACTGGTCCTTTCCTGCCTCTTCCAAGCCTTCTCATTCCAAACCCAGAACCAACAGAACATTCAGGCTTCAGTCCCAAGGTACTCACAGGCCTAAGCAGTGGGGGGCTCCCACTTCCAAAGCTGGAAATAGTAAGACACCCCCCTATGATAAACTGTCACAATTACTTAACTTTAAACCTTCCAAGCCCTGCTCAACTGACTGTTCCTTTAGGGGGGAAAGATCGCCCTGCATGCAAAAAACTGGGAACTCATTACCAAAGACAAATGGGTTTTAAATATAGTGTCCCAAGGATACAGATTCCACTTCCACTCCTTACCAACCCCAAATGATTGGCCAGACCTACCCCCAAATCAGTGGGCAGAGGCTCAAAAGCAAGTTCTCTCTCTTCTAAGCATCAGGGCTATTCAGCCTGTCCCAGAAGACAAATCTGGGCAAGGTTTCTACTCGAGACTTTTTCTGGTACCCAGAAAAGACCATTTCTGGCGTACTATCCTGGACCTGTCTATCCTAAACACTTTTTGGTAATCCCAAAATTCAAAATGCTAATTCTTCATCAGCTGCTTCCTATGCTAGGCAAAAATGCCTGGTTGGCAACACTGGATTTAAAGGAAGCCTTACCTGCACATCCCAGTAAGGGAATCTTGCAGAAGATACCTAAGCTTCAGAGCAGGCTACATGCACTATCAGTTCTCTGCACTGCCCTTTAGCTTATCTACTGCACCCAGGGTTTTCACAAAGTGCCTAGTTCCAGTCATAGCATTTTGCAGGCAAAGAAATATTTAAATATACCCATACCTGGACAATTGAAAGCCAGGACATACTATTAAAACATCTGCCATTTGTAAAGAAATTACTAACTTCTCTGGGGTACACCATAAACGAAAAGAAACTGCATCTATTACCCTGCCAACAAATTGCATTCCTGGGAGCAAGCTTGAATACAACTTCCCAGATGGCATACCTCACGCCAGAGAAACAAGTTCATTTGACAGCCCACTTCAAACTACTGGCCACAAAGGCCCAGCTATCTGCAAGGAAATTACTGCAAGCCCTGGGGTTCATGGCCTCTTGCATCCTACTAATTCCATGTGCAAGACTGCATATGAGGAAACTACAATGTTACCTAAAAAGTGTATGGTGCCAACATTCTCAGGACCTGGAATCAATGATTCCTATCATTCCGTGTATAAAGACAAAGTTCCTTTGGTGGGCAGAGGCCTGCCACCACAAAAAGGGGCTGCCATTCACTCTACCCTCTGCCCAAACCCTAACAACAAACGCATCAGACTATGCCTGGGGGGCTCACTTGGCAGGGCAGTGCATTCAGGACAAATGGAACCCGAGTCAAATGCACCTGCATATCAGTCAAAAAGAAATGTTAGCTGTACAGAATACTCTGACAGCCTTCAAGGACCACATTCTTCCAGGACAATTATTGGTAAAGACAGACAACACCACTGTTATGTAGTACATAAACAAGCAAGGGGGAACCCATTCATACCCCCCTTTGCAGACTAGCCATGGCTCTGTGGAACACAGCCTTGAGCTAACAAGTGCACCTACAAGCTCAATTCCTGCCAGGCAAGCTAAATACACTGGCAGACGACCTAAGCAGAAATCTCATGGACCCACATGAGTGAAAGCTGAAACCAAAGATATTCATCATTTTGAGAATCAGATGGGGGAGCCCAGAGAGAGACTTGTTTGCCTCCCCTCAGAACTACCAGTTGGACAAATTCTGCATAAGGACTCCCCACAGACAAGCTTGGAAAGTGGATGCCCTGTCCTTCAGCTGGAAAAACCTATCAGTTTATGCCTTTTCCCCTCTGCCTCTCCTCTCCAAAGTGCTTCTAAAGATCAAACAGGAAAAACCAGAGACAATACTTATTGCACCAGACTGGCCACGCCAGCACTGGTACCCCCTCTTGCACAGTGTGTCACATGTTCATCGTGTTTCACTGTTGCAGTCATTACATTTGGGTAATCTGCTGGCAGGTTGCCCTCAGTCGGCCTGATTAACAAAGTCTTGGGTCCTGTGTCAGTTGCTGTCTCTTCTTCCATGACGTCAGGTCGTCAGGGGTATAAAACATGCAGCCGACACCATTACATCAGTCTTTCTTGCTGCGTGGTGCCTGAAGCAGAAGCAGTTTGCAAGTGCCGGTTGGCCGACTCCTGAAATTTTCGTTTTAGAGTTTCAGAACCAAAGTTTTCAAGTAAAATCTAAGTACCCCGTTGGTGAAACTTTTTTTCTTGCTCCTTACTGATGTCAGTAAAAGTTAATAATTGTATTACTTGTGGGAAGCAAATACCTCATAAGGACTTTCATTTGTACTGTATTCCTTGCTTAGGCCCCAACCACGACGTACCTTGCTGTCGCTTTGTGCTTTATTTAATCAGTGCACTATCCGTTGTCGGAATATTTTTGCTTCAAAATATTTTGGTTCTCGGTTTAATTATGTAGAAATGACGTTGGTTAGCCATCCGACTACCGGAATACTGAAAAAATGCAAAGATAAAGACAGAGACAGGCTGTTGAGGTCCAGAACTGCCGACGGCGCTTCTCCTAAGCCAGTCGCCAGTTCGCCAGTGCTCAGTGAGGCACTTTCGCAGCCCTTGATACCCGCTACTTCTGATTCGCAGGCCTCTACTGAGACCCATTTAGAGTCCGGTATGCCGCGAGATACTTCACATATGGAACCCACGGATGTCTCTACCTTGGATGGGTCCAGAGCCACTGAGCAGGCACTGGCTTCTGAGGGTGTATTCAAGCCTACAGACTTGCATATTAAACCGACTCCCAACATCAGTGCTAAGGCCTAAATCTCAATCTATGTCTAAAAAACCAACGTCCAGGCCACATGTTCAGGCCCCTATGCCTAAAAAACAAATGATCAAAATGGCTGAAGATTTAATTACTTTAATCAGGGATAGTCAACCCCCCCCCCCCCCTCCAAGAGGCCTAGAATTGAATTTGACTATGAATCTTCTGAACAGGACTCTGTTTCTTTTGACTCTTCTAAGGATCTGGATTTGTCCATACCTACTTATGAGGACTCTGATGCAGAGGATTCCATTCCCTTTGCTTCTCCGCCTGAGGATTTCTCTTTTGGGGAAACTTTACATACCTTAAGGGAGCAATTCCACTGGGAAAGTCAGGATTTTTCTGAATTCAAAAAGAGGCTTAAGGATTTCCTTCTTCCTCAGCACAGGCCTTTGGCTATACCTCCTGTATTAGATATTGTTGATGATGTGTTTTCGGAATCCAGTATGGCCCCTGATTCCTTGCCTCCAGCCCCTAGCAAACCAGACAGGTACTACAAGTTTCCTGACTCCCACAAATTCCTTTTCAAGAATCCTGTTGCGGACCCTGAAACCATTTCTCAGGGGCCCAAGGGCGTTAAGGCTTCTACTGCTAAAACTCCTACCCCTTCTGATAGAGACTCCAGGGCGCTGGATAGATGGGGTAAAAAGGTTTATACTTCTGCAGTCTTAGCAATCCGGGCTTTAAACTGTCAATTTTGTATGCTAAAATATCAACAGCATGTCATGGGACTGCTTAAACAGAAAATGATGTTGATTTCTGGCTGTGTGGAGAATAAAGATTTGCAGGATTTATTGCATTCAGCTGAACAAGTTGGCAAACATACTTTGCAATGTGGTTTTGATTCTTTAGAGGCCTCTTGTAGGGCTGCTGTTAATGGGTCTGTGCTTAGAAGGCATGCTTGGCTTAAGGAGCAATGTCTGCCTGATCATGTTAAAGCAAAACTTTTGGATGCTCCTTTGCAGCGGGACCGCCTATTTGGCAATAAGGCTGAATAAGTTCTAAAAAAGATGGAAGATAAAGCTAAATCTATGCAAACTGTGAAAGATTTCTTACAAGTGCAACCTCCTAGATTTAGTAGGCATTGGCCTACTAAGAACTGGTCCTTTCCAGCTCCTTCCAGAGCCACTACGGCCAAACAGACATTCCAAAAGCACCAGGTTTCAGTCCCAAGGGACTTTCAGAACTATGCAATGGGGTGCTTCCACTTCCAAATCTGGAAATAACAAGACACCACCCTGTGGTAAACAGTCTCAATGACATCCCTTTGAAATTACCAAGCACTTACAAATTAGCCGCCCCTTTGGGGGAAAACTGGCTCTTCATTCAAGAAACTGGCAACTTATAACCCAGGAAAAATGGGTTTTAAATATAGTGTCCCGTGGATACAGATTTCATTTCCACACTCTGCCAACTCCAAACGGATGGCCAGACCTGCCCCCAAATCAGTGGTCAGAGGCTCAGAAACAAGTACTTTCCCTCCTAAACATGGGGGTTATTCAGCTAGTACCAGAGGAAAAGGGACAAAGGATTCTATTCCAGACTTTTCCTGGTACCCAGAAAAGACAAATCATGGTGACCAATTCTGGACCTGTCTACTTTAAACAACTTTCTGGACATTCCAAAATTCAAGATGCTGACTCTTCACCAGTTCCTATGCTAGGCAAAGATGCCTGGTTGGCAACTTTCTACTTAAAAGAGGCATACCTGCATATCCCAATCAGGAAATCTTGCAGAAGATTCCTACGCTTCAAAGCAGGCTGCATACATCATCAGTTCTCTGCACTGCCTTTTGGCTTGTCTACTGTGCCCAGGGTATTCACAAAGTGCCTGGCCCCAGTAATTGCATTTTGCAGGCAAAGAAATATTCAAATATATCCATACCTGGACGAATGTCTAATTCAGGCAGAAAACCAAGCCATTCTTCTAAAACATCTGCCATTTGTAAAAAGAGTTCTAACCTGTCCAGGGTACACCATAAACGAAAAGAAATCTCAACTGGTACCCTCTCAAACGATTACATTCCTGGGTGCAAGCTTGAATACAACTGCCCAGATGGCTTTCCTTATGCCAGAAAAGCAAATTAATTTGGTGACTTACTTCAAACAGGTGGCCACAAAAACCCTGCTATCTGCAAGGCAAATACTGCAAGCCTTGGGGGTTCATGGCCTCCTGCATTCTTCTAATTCAATATGCAAGACTGCATATGAGGAAACTTCAGTGATACTTAAAAAGTTTATGGAGTCCACATTGTCACAGCCTGGAAACAATGATTCCTATCATACCTTGCCTGCGCCTAGAGTTCCTATGGTGGGCAGGGGCCTGCCACCAAAACAAGGGACTGCCATTCACACCACCCCCTGCCGCCCAAACTCTAACTACAGATGCATCAGAATATGCATGGGGGTTCATCTAGCAGGGAAGTGCATTCAGGGCAAATGGAGTCCAAATCAAATGCACCTTCATATCAATCAAAAAGAAATGCTAGCTGTACAGAATGCTCAGACAGCCTTCAAGGACTGTCTTCATCCAGGACAATTACTGATAGACGGACAACACCACGGTTATGTGGTACATAAAGAAGCAGGGGGGTACACATTGCTACCCCCTCTGCAGACTAGCCATGGCATTGCGGAACATGGCCTTGAGCTACCAAGTACAACTACAAGCTCAATTCCTGCCAGGAAAGCAGAATGTTCTGGCAGACGAACTAAGCAGAAATTTCACGGACCCTCACGAATGGAAACTGGAACCACGGATTTTCAACATGTTATCACGTAAATGGGGGAGCCCAGACATAGATCTTTTTGCCTCATCCCAGAACTACCAGTTGGACAAATTTTGCAAAAGAAATCATCACAAAAAAGTCTGAAAAGTGGATGCTCTGTCCTTCATCTGCCTTTGCTCTCAAAAGTTCTACTAAAAGTCAAACAGGACAAACCAAAAATGATTTTGATTGCTCCAGACTGGCCTCGCCAGCACTGGTATCCACACCTGCTCAGTGTGTCACACATTTCTCTGTGGCACCTGCCTCAGACACCTTCCTTACTGTCTCAGCAGGAAAAACAAATTCTGCACAATCAGCTCCAAACATTGAATCTTGCAGCTTGGCTAATCACTTAAATTCCCCCTTAGCATCTCTCAGCAAACCTGTGATGGATGTCATTTTGGAGGCGAGAAGACCTAGTACTAGAAAATTTTA
Organism: Protopterus annectens; assembly: GCF_019279795.1. Classification (NCBI taxonomy): domain Eukaryota; kingdom Metazoa; phylum Chordata; order Ceratodontiformes; family Protopteridae; genus Protopterus; species Protopterus annectens. Next base: position 629,936,697 of record NC_056737.1, on the reverse strand, counting down.
TGCTGACAAATGGAAAAGATTCTGTGCCTGGAATCCATCTCAAGGGAGGAGTACAGCAGTGCCCAATTTACCTCAGATTTTGCAATACTTAACCGAGATGCTTCACAAGGGCCTGTCTTTTTCTTCCATAAAAATCCATGCCTCAGCCATTTCAGCTCATTACAACACAGACCCCCCCTCTTCTCTCATCCTCTTCTGAAGCAGTATCTCAGAGGGGCCAAAAACTTGAGACCACCAAGGAGAGCTCCAACCCCTGCCTGGGACCTCAACTTTGTATTGGAGAAACTCACTCTACCTCCTTTCGAGCCAGCTGCAACTGCAGACTTAAAATTTCTTTCCTGGAAAACAACCTTCCTTTTAGCAATCACTTCAGCTAGAAGGATATCTGAATTACAGGCCCTTATGGCAGTGGAGCCCTTTCATCATCTTTCATGCGGACAGGGTGTCACTCAGGACCAATCCATCATACATGCCCAAGGTGGTATCCAATGTGGCTCTTAATCAGTCCATTCATTTGCCAACTTTCTTTCCCAATCCAGAGAACAAGGGAGAGCGGATTCTGCATTCATTGGATGTACACGGACAACTTAGATTCTACTTGGACAGGACTAAATCTCAAAGAAAATCTGAACAACTGCTGGTAGTATTTGCTGCAGGGGCAGAGGGGAAGGCTATTTCAAAGCAAACTATTTCTAAATAGATAAGCCATTGTATTAATTTCTGTTATAAGCACCATGGAAAACCTATCCCCCAGGGGAATCAGATCTCATTCCACCAGGGCTGCATCTACATCAGCAGCCTTTCTCAGAGGTGTTCCTACCAGGGATATTCTAGAAGCTGCTACCTGGAGTTCAGTTCATACTTTCACCAAGCATTATCACTTACCAGTTTTCACTAAATCCAGAGCTGGCTTTGCCACTGCTGTTTTTGCAGGGCCTTATAGCTGTTCCTAATGCTATATAAATCCATCCTCCCAACCTTAGCTTTGGGAATCTACCCAAATGTTAATGACTGCAACAATGAAACACTATGAACATAGTACAGTTGTGTACACTTACCATAAATGTAGATGTTCAAGTGTATTCACTGTTGCAGTCCTGGTTACCCTCCCTCCAACCCCTTGTTTTTCTTTTACTATACCTATTCTTTCTTTTACTATGCTTAAAAGCCTTTTTGGTGTATTTGCTTTTGTTTGATGTATTTTTGTGTTTCTAATTATATATATCTATGTATATATATATATATATATATATATATATATATATATATATATATATATACATTTTGCTCCCCATTTGGGGGGGTAACCTGACATCTGGGGCAAGAAAAACTGATGTAATGGCATCGGCTGCATGTTTTATACCCCTGAAGTCATGGAAGAAGAGACACCAATTGACGCAGGACCCCTGACTTTGTTAATCAGGCCGACTGAGGGCAACTTGCCAGCAGATTACCCAAATGTAATGACTGCAACAGTGAATGCACTCCAACATCTACATTTATGGTAAGTGTACACAACTGTACTTTCTGGAACCATGGCACCTGCCTCAAGCCCCTGCCTTGCTGTCCCAGCAGGAGGGCCCGATTCTGCACCCACAGCTTCAAACCCTGAACCTTTCAGCCTGGGTAGATGTTCATCGTGTTTCACTGTTGCAGTCATTACACTTGGGTTATCCTGCTGGCAGGCTACCCGCAGTCGGCCTGAATTACAAAGTCCTGGTCCGGCGTCAGTTGCTGTCGCCTCTTCCCTGATGTTAGTGCACCAGGGGTATAAAAGATGCAGCCGATGACATTTTCTTCAGTCTTTCTTGCCGCGCGGTGCCCCAAGCAAAGTGCCGGTCGGCCGACTCCTGAGATTTTCGAAATCGATTTTCAGATCCGAAGTCTTCAATAAAGCTAAGTACCCCATTGGGGAAACATTTTTCTTGCTCCAGACCAATGTCAGAAAAAGTTAACAATTGTATTTCTTGTGGGAAGCAAATACCACATAAGGATTTCCACTCTTACTGTATTCCTTGCCTAGGCCCTGACCACGACGTTGCTAGTTGTTGGTTTTGTGCTAGATTTAACCAACGCACTATTAAGCATCGGTATGATTTTGCTTTTCATTGTTTTGGGAGAAGGTTTAACTACATAATGCCGTCGGAACAACCGACGACCGGAATTCATAAACGCAATGATAAAGACAAGGACAAGCATCCGAGGTCTAAAACCGATGACGAAGCCTCTTCTAGGCCAGTCGCCAGTTCGCCGGTGCTCAGTGAGGCGCTTTCGCAGCCCCTGACTCCCACTACCTCAGAGCCACAGGCCGCCTCCAACTATCTGGATACTCAAGGTATTGGCCCTTCGGAAATTAATCCCTCAGATGGGTCCGGAGCCGCTGAGCAGGCATCTGCTTCTGAGGGTGTCTTCAGACCTACACAATTTTATATAAAGCCTACTTCAGCATCCAAGACAAAGTCTAAAACAGTTTTAAAGAGAAGGAAACCAGTACAGCATTCTCCAGGACAGACTTCTATGCCTAAAAAACAGATGCTCAAAATGGCCGAAGACCTAATTACTTTGATCAGGGGTTCCCATCCCCCTCCTGATAAGAGGCCTAGGGAAGACACTGAATATGATTCCTCTTATCAGGTTTCCATTTCCTCTGATTCCTCTTCGGATCAGGGATATTTTGTTCCTCCCTATGAGGATTCTGATGCTGAAGATTCTATTCCTTCAGCTTCTCCTCCTGAGGACTATTCGTTTGGGGAAACCTTGCATACCTTGAGGGAGCATTTCCATTGGGAGAGCCAGGATTACTCCGATTCAAAGAAAAGACTTAGAGACTTTATTTTACTTCCTCAGCACAGACCTCTTGCAATTCCCCCTGTTAATAGTAGATGATGTCTTTTCAGAGTCTGGCCTGTCTCCAGACTCTTTACCTCCTACCCCTGTTAAGCCGGACAGATACTACAGGGTCTCAGACTCCCATAAATTTCTTTACAAAAACCCTGCTGCTGACCCAGAAACCATCTCACAGGATCCCAAAGGGGTCAAGGCTGCTTCTGTCAAAAACCCTGTCCCCTCAGATAGAGATTCTAGGGCTTTGGATAGATGGAAAAAAGTTTACACTTCTGCTACCTTGGCTGTAAGGGCTTTAAATTGTCAGTTTCATTTGCTCAGATATCAGCAATACTTAATGTCTTTGTTAAAACAAAAAATGTTGACAAATTCTGAATGTTCTGAGAACAAAGATTTGCAGGATTTATTACATGCAGCTGAACAAGTGGGAAAACATACTTTGCAATGTGGCTATGATTCACTGGAGGCCTCGTGCAGGGCCGCTGTTACAGGTTCTGTTATTAGAAGGCATGCTTGGTTAAAGGAACAGAATCTGCCTGATCATGTTAAAGCAAAATTATTGGATGCTCCATTACAGCATGATACTTTGTTTGGTGTTAAGGCAGAGGAGGTGTTAAAGAAAATGGAGGATAAGGCAAAATCTATGCAGACAGTAAAGGATTTCTTACAGGTACAGCCACCCAGATTTAGCAGGAACTGGCCCTCTAAGAATTGGTCCTTTCCAGTGTCAGACAGACCACAAAGAGGCAGATTCAGACGCCCTAGAAGCAGGCAACAGCCCCAGGGCTCATACAGGCTCAAACAGTGGGGGTGCTTCTACCTCCAAAAGCGGAGAAGACAAATCACAGCCTTATAGAAAACAGTCCCAATGACTTCCCTCTGCCAATGCCAAGCACTTATTTTTTGGCAGCACCCTTAGGGGGAAAGCTTGCACTTTTTTCACAAAACTGGCACAAGACCACCCAGGACAAATGGGTCTTAAAACTTTCACACCCTTCCAAAGGCAAAAGGTATGCCAGACCTGCCACGCAATCAATCGCAAGAGGCACAAAAACAAGTTTCATCTCTCATGGACATGGGGGCTATTCAGCCAGTGCCACAACAAGAGCAGGGATGAGGATTTTACTCAAGACTTTTCTTAGTTCCAAGAAAGGACAAAGCCTGGAGACCAATTCTGGACCTGTCTATTCTCAATACTTATCTGGGCATCCCAAAATTCAAAATGTTGACTTTACAACAGCTTCTGCCGTTGCTGGACAAGAAGGCTTGGCTTGTAACTTTGGACCTCAAAGAGGCATACCTGCATGTCCCAATCAGACAATCTTGCAGAAGATACCTCAGATTCATAGCTGGCTCAATGCACTACCAATTCTCTGCACTGCCCTTTGGCTTATCTACTGCGCCCAGGGTCTTCACAAAATGCCTGGCACCAGTAATTGCATTTTGCAGACAAAGAGGAATTCAAATATATCCCTACTTGCATGACTGCCTTATTCAAGCAAAGGACAAAGATATTCTACTACAGCATCTGGTGTTTGTAAAAAGATTACTAATTTGCCTAGGGTACACCGTAAACAAAAATAAATCAAAACTAGTACCCTCTCAAGAGATAATATTCCTGGGTGCAAGCTTAAATACAACTGCCCAGATGGCTTATCTCACGCCAGACAAACAAAGGCATCTGACTTCTTACTTCAAAGACATGGCAACAAAGACCCAGTTATCTGCAAGAAAAATTCTGCAGGCTCTGGGCTACATGGCATCCTGCATTCTACTAATTCCATATGCAAGACTGCATATGAGGAAACTACAGTGGTATCTAAAAAGTGTTTGGACTCAACATTGCCACAGCCTGGAAATGGTCATTACTCTCATTCCCTGCCTGCAACAGGAATTTCAATGGTGGGCTCAGGCCTGTCACCACAACAAGGGACAGCCTTTCACCTTACTCACTGCCAGTCAGACACTAACAACAGATGCATCAGATTATGCCTGGGGGGGGGCACATGGTAGGAAAATGTATTCAGGGCACATGGGCCCACAAACCAAATGCATCTTCATATCTATCAAAAAGAGATGCTAGCTGTACAAAATGCCCCGACAGCCTTCAAGGACCTACTTCATTCAGGACAACTACTGATAAAGACGGACAATACTACAGTCATGTGGAACATAAACAAGCAAGGGGGCACACATTTCTACCCCCTCTGCAGGCAAGCCATGACTTTGTGGAACACAGCATTGACTTATCAAGTACATCTGCAAGCACAATTCCTGCCAGGAAAGACAAATACTTTGGCAGACGAACTAAGCAGAAACCTCATGGATCCTCACGAGTGGAAACTGGATCCACAAATCTTCAACATGATAACAGGGAAATGGGGATACCCAGACATAGATCTATTCTCCTCCCCTCACAACTGCCAGCTACAGAGATTCTACACTCGGACTTACCACAAGCAAGCATGGAAAATGGATGCCCTTTCATTCAGCTGGAAAGCCCTTACAGTATATGCCTTCCCTCCTCTGCCTCTCCTCTCCAAGGTGCTCCTAAAGGTTAGACAAGAGAAGCCAAAAATGATACTGATTGCCCCAGACTGGCCACGTCAGCACTGGTACCCAATCCTAAAGAGCTTGTCTCAAGGCCCAGCCTGGACATTGCCTCTAATACCTCATTTGCTGACTCAACAGAACAATCAGATCCTGCACAGCCAACTCAGAACCCTAAATCTGACTGTATGGTGGATAATGTAATCATTCAGAACACTCCTCTCTCTAAAGCAGTTATGGATGTTATTTTGGAGGCCAGGAGGCCCAGCACAAGAAAATCTTATGCAGAAAAATGGAAGCGATTCTGTGCTTGGAACCAAGTGCAGGGAATTGACTCGCTTGAACCAAATATTCCTTAGATTTTGCAATACCTTACTGAGATACTGGACAAAGGCCTATCCTTCTCATCAATTAAGATCCATGCCTCTGCCATTTCAGCTCATTACAATACGGACCCACCTATTTTTTCTCATCCACTGCTAAGACAGTTTCTCAGAGGGGCCAAAAACATAAGACCTCCAAGGAGAGCTCCAATACCTACATGGGACCTCAATTTTGTCTTGGAAAAACTCACACTGCCTACTTTTGAGCCAGCCAGTACAGCAGAGATAAAATACTTGTCATGGAAAACCGCTCTTCTCCTAGCAATAACTTCAGCAAGAAGAGTCTCAGAGTTACAGGCACTAATGGCTGTGGAACCTTTTATTATTTTCCATCAGGACAGGGTTTCTCTAAGGACGAACCGACATTTATGCCTAAGGTAGTGTCCAGCGTGGCTCTTAACCAAATCATACATTTGCCTATCTTTTATCCAAACCCACAGAATAAGGGGGAGAGACTTCTGCATACTTTGGACATACATAGACAGCTACGTTTTTACTTGGACAAGACTAAAGCCTTCAGAAAAACTGAGCAACTCTTAGTGGCATATGTTGCAGGTTCCCAAGGAAAAGCCATTTCAAAGCAGACTATTTCAAAATGGATAGGCCACTGTATTCGTTTCTGCTATTCACAACATGGCAAATCAGTGCCCAAGGGCATCAGACCACATTCTACCACAGCAGCAGCCACTTCAGCAGCCTTCCTCAGAGGAGTATCAACCAAGGATATTTTGGAGGCTGCAACATGGACTTCAGTGCACACTTTTACAAAGCACTACCATTTACCTCTCTACTCTAAATCCAGAGCAGGCTTTGCCACTGCAGTTCTGCAGGGCCTCATAGCCACTGCAAACTCTATTTAGGCCCAGCCACCCAACCTCAGCTTTGGGATTCAACCCAAGTGTAATGACTGCAACAGTGAAACACGATGAACGTAGTACAGTTGTGTACCTACCATAAATGTAGATGTTCGAGTGTATTCACTGTTGCAGTCCAGGTTACCCTCCCACCATCCCCCCTTTTTCTTTGCTGGGACTTATCTGTACCTCTCTATTCTATACAACCTATGTGGTGTATTTGCTTGTAGATGAAGGTTATGTGCATGCTTTTTTATGATCATAATTTTTACAGCCTATCCTTTTGGGGGCACCTGACATCTGGGGCAAGAAAAACTGAAGAAAATGGCGTCGGCTGCATCTTTTTTTTCCCTTGGTGCACTGACGTCAGGGAAGAGGCGACAGCAACCAACGCCAGACCAGGACTTTGGAATTCAGGCCAACTGCGGGTAGCCTGCCAGCAGGTAAGCCAAGTGTAATGACTGCAACAGGGAAAACACTCGAAATCTACATTTATGGTAGGTACACAACTGTACTTTACATGACCTCTCCTTTACTATCCCTCAGTAAGCAAGTGATGGATGTCATTCTGGAGGCAAGGAGGCCTAGTACTAGAAAATCCTATGCTGAAAAGTGGAAGAGATTCTGTTCCTGAAACCAAAAACAGGGAATGGACACAACTGTGCCCAATTTACCGCTCATTCTTCAATACTTAACTGAGATGCTTCACAAGGGCCTTTCCTTTTCTTCCATCAAAATTCATGCCTCGGCCATTTCAGCACATTATAATTCAGAGCCACCCATCTTCTCTCATCCACTGCTGAAGCAATTCCAAAGAGGGGCCAAAAACTTAAGACCACCCAGGAGAGCCCCTACTCCAGACTGGGACCTTAACTTTGTATTGGAAAAGCTCACTCTACCTCCCTTTGAGCCAGCTGCAAATGCAGAGTTGAAATTCCTTTCTTGGAAAACAGCCTTCCTCCTAGCCATCGCTTCAGCAAGAAGGGTGTCTGATTTACATGCCGTCATGGCAGTGGAGCCTTTATCTTTCATGCGGACAGGGTGTCCCTCAGGACCAATCCCTCCTTTATGCCCAAGGTGGTATCCAGTGTGGCCCTTAACCAGTTCATTCATTTGCCAACCTTCTTTTCTAATCCACAGAACAAAGGGGAATGAGTACTGCACTCCTTTGACATGCACAGACAACTTAGATTTTACTTGGAAATCTGAACAGCTGCTGGTTGCATTTGCTGCAGGGGCAAAGGGGAAGGCCATTTCAAAGCAAGCCATTTCTAAGTGGATAAGCCATTGCATTAATTTCTGCTGTATGTATCATGGAAAACCTACCCCACAGGGGATTAGATGACATTCAGCCAGGGCTGCATGTACCTCTACAGCCTTTCTCAGAGGTGTCCCTACCAGGGACATCCTAGAAGCTGCTACATCGAGTTCTGTCCATACCTTCACCAAGCATTACCGCTTGCCAATTTTTTCTAAATCCAGATCTGGTTTTGCCACTGCAGTCTTGCAGGGCCTTATAGCTGGTCCTAATGCTGTCTGACTGTCCCCTCCTTTCCTTAGCTTTTGGAATCTACCCAAATGTAATGACTGCAGCAGTGAACGAAGAATATGGTACAGTTGTGTACACTTACCATAAATGTAGATGTTTGAGTGTATTCACTGTTGCAGTCCTGGTTACCCTCCCTCCAGCCCCCTGACTTCTATTGACTATACTTCTATTCTTGCTTGCTATGCTTAAAGCTTTCTGGTGTATTTGCTTTTTGTTGGGGGTGTAATCTTGTATATAATTGCTTCCCATTATGGGGACACCTGACATCTGAGGCAAGAAAAACTGATGTGATGCCGTCGGCTGCATGCTTTATACCCCTGACGACCTGACGTCATGGAAGATGAGACAGCAACTGATGCAGGACCCAAGACTTTGATAATCAGGCCGACTGAGGGCTACCTGCAAGCAGATAACCCAAATGTAATGACTGCAACAGTGAATACACACGAAAATTTACATTTATGGTTGTACACAACTGTACTTTTCATTTACTGACAGGGTGGTGGTGTTTCCCTTGCTGACTTGTCACAATGTCTGAGAGGGTAAAGTCCAGGTTTAAAAGATGCCCTAAATGTAATCAAAAGATGTTGATAACTGATGGCCACTCCACATGTGTGTATTGCTTGGGTAAGGTCCATTTGTCATGGGTTCAGCTCCAGAGTTTTGGCTGAAAGGAAACGTAAGCTAGTGGAGCAGGGATTAAGTCTGCTTTCCAATCAGACTTGGATTCTGCTCCAGGACAACCAAAACCTTCTTCTCCAGCCTCTTCCACTAGTTCAGGTCCCAAGGGCTCTTTGTTTCCAAATTCTTAAAAAAAGGCTACTGTCTCAGCTACAGTGTCATTGGAACTGACCGTACAGGTTGTTGGTAGGAGCTGGTTCCCAGTCTTGGAATCTTTTACCTTGAGATCCTCGATTCTGGGTTCACCGGCTCTGTCAGTGGTTTCCTCTCAGGCTTCCAGACTTTCTGATACGGACGTGGATTGATTGGTGCAGAGACTTTTACAGGATCCGGCGCTTGGTGAAATTCTGTCAGCTTCAACTCAAGCAGCTTTGGAACCGACAAAGTCCTCTCCTGTTGTTTCTGCTACTCCTCCGAGTCGAATCGAGACATCAGAGCCGGAGGAGGCTATTCAGTTGTTTGTGTGAGCCATCGGTACCGACACTCACTTCTGACCTGTCTGTACCAACAACCCTGATGTCCTCTGCTCCGGCGGCAGAATCTGGGAGCTGACACTCTCCTGTCTGCTCCGGGGTGGGTGTCAAACCGATATGTCTGTTTCGACTCTTCCTCTTGGGGCTTTGGCACGGATGAGTTTGGCTCCTACCTCTGGCTCAGAGATGGCGGTTCTGGTGCAGGAGGAATCTTCAGTGTCTTCGGACACGGTGCTTCCTCGCATCGGAGCCATGGGGCCTTCGATACCATGAGGAGGGCTTTGCCCCCCCCCCCCCGGACTACCACAACCTCTGATATGGCTAACTCCTCCCGAAAGGTGCCTAAATCTTCTCTGCTGCCACAGGTTCACTGTAAGCATAGGGACCCAGAGCCTCAGGACGCCCCTTTGGAGGAACCCTGCTCCTCCGAGACCTCCCCAGAGATTCCCACTGAGGAGGTTCCTTGGAAGAGGTTTTGTAAGAGGAGACATTTAGATTCCCCCCAGGAATCAATCACGTCAGACACCGATTTGGATGAATCAGAAGGGTCCCCAAGGTCCCCTTCTGAGGATATCTCCTTCAGGGATATCCTTGAGATCCTTGAGCAGAGAGGGGACTGACAACCCCTAAACCCTACCGAGGATGAATCGCTGCTCCTGAAGGCTTTTGGGTCCCGACCCTCTACCTCTTGGGTGTCTCTGCCCTTCGATGAGTTGATGGATCTTTTGTCTCGAAGGGAGTGGGAGTCACCAGATTCTATGGGGCCTGTTCCTAGAAGGCCCAACAAATACATTTCAGCACCTCAATATAAGTCCTTTTTATCCAAACCCATACCTGTTGATGCCATGGTGGTGGCGGCAGCCACTAAAAAAGAGATGTCTGACACTTTTACATCTGTCCATCCTCCTAATAGAGAGTCTAGGATCATGGACAGATAAGGGAAGTGCATGTTCAGTTCTATGACCTTTGCCCCTTCGGTCATTGAACTATCTAACCCCCTTCACAAGGCTTCAGAGAGATCTCCTGAAGGAGCTTGGAGATGCTCTCCGGGGTGCAGTAGCCGATTCTGCGGCGGACAAAGTGATGTCTTAGCTTGCTTCCCTCAACTCCATTGTAAACTCTTCCATGCGTCTCGTGTCTTACGCAGCTGATGGAAAGAGTAGGGCAGTGGGTACAGGAATTGCTTTGCGAAGACATTCCTGGATATGCTTATGTTCTTTTGTGGAACCTTTCAAGTCGTCATTTGTGAATGCCCCCTTCGATGGTTCTGGTTCTTCCTTGTTTGGACCAAAGGTTAGAGACCCTCACCAGATGTGAGCAAGACGGTAAGACTCTATCTGCTGTAGGAGTCCGTTTTTCTACCCCTACTAGACCTTATCCCAAAGGTCAATGGGGAGGGAAAATGTGGTTCCATAAGACCCAAGCCTTTCCGAACCCACAAGGTGAAGCCTCCTCCAGGGGCAGAGGGGGGAGGCAGTGGTGGAAGACTATGTCCACGCGGCAGAGGGAGTTCGCAGAACCAGGGTGACAGGGAAAGCCCTATCAGCGCTCCTGAAAAGGAGGCCCGACTGTCCTTCTCTGGAGGCAGTCGAGGGACGTTTGTCTTTGTACCTAGGTGCCTGGCTAAATATCTCTGAAGACCGATGGGTACAAAAGGTTATATCCAGAGGATATTCCATCCCTTTTCTTTCACAACCCAGACCAACAAAAGGAATCCCCGATGTTCCACCCAGTCTGTGGGATGTGGCATCCATAGAGGTCCAAAAACTATTGCAAAAAAAAGTCATCTAGCCAGTCCCAGCAGACCAGCAAGGATCCGGAACTTACTCAAGATTCTTTTTGGTACCAAAGAAGACAGAGGACTGGAGACCTATTTTGGACCTCAGCAGACTCAACAAATATGTGGTAAAGATGACGTTTGGATGGTCACGCTTCAGTCCATTCTCCTGTTAAGGAGGGACAATTGGATGTGCTCCATAGATCTCCAGGATGCGTACTACCATTTCAAAATGGCCAGGCCATCCAGAGATCACCTGCGCTTCAGGCTGGGAGCCAGTCACTTGCAGTTTTGGGCCCTGCCCTTTGGTCTCACTACAGCCCCCAGAGTGTTCACTAAATGTATGGTAGTGGTCATGCATTTAGGAATCCGGGTGTTTCCTTACTTGGGCGACTGGCTCCTTACTGCCCCCACCAGGCATCAACTTATTCAGGCAAGAGACACTGCCATAGAGCTATGCTTACAGCAGGGTATTACGATAAGTTTAGAAAAGTCTGCTCTATTGCCATTGCAGCGTACAGTCTTTTATAGGAGCAGACTTGGACACGGTCAGCATGTCCCTGAAGCTCCCTCCCGAAAGAGTGATTTACCCTTCAACAACAAATTGTGGGTCTCCTGTCAAGACAAAATGCACCAGCATCAGATTCTCAAGCTGCTCGGCACTATAGCAGCAGCGGTTATTGCAATACCCCTTGTGAGATCTCACATGCGCATTCTTCAGTGGCTGCTATTCACACAGTGGACATTTCAGGACTTACCAATGAATCACCCAGTTCTGATTACCAACTCTTGCAAGGATGATCTTTGGTGGTGGCCAACGTCCGAGACGATGACTATGGGATGTCCATTTGTGCTCCCAACTCCAGTTGCAACAGTAACCACGGATGCCTCCCTGATCGGGTGGGGGGGGGCATTGTCAGGGATGCAGGCTCACGAGGCTCAGTTGCACATAATCGTCCTGGAGATGAGAGCGGTTCTTTTAGTGTTGCAGTCCTTTCAAGACTCTCCCTAGGCACGATTGCAATCCAGTCAGACAACATGTCCGTAGTCTGGTACTTAAACAAACCAGAAGGAACCAAATCTTACCCCCTATGTCGAGAGGCTCTAAGATTATGGAAATGGGCAGAGTCCACCCAGTGTTTTCTGATAACAATGCACATTCCAGTGAAATCCAACGTGATAGTGGACAGACTCAGCAGAGCTATTCTTTTGCCTCACGAGTGGTCTCAAGAACGAAACAGCGGAAGTCATTTTCCGCAGATGGGGCCAGCCTTGCTGCGACCTTTTTGCCACCCCCACAAACACCAAGTGCAGCAACTGCTTTGCTCTGATCCCTCAACAGGGACAACACCCGAGGGACGCACTCATCCACGATTGGCCCCCGGAACTCCTATATGCTTTCCCTCCCTTTCCCCTGATTCCCAGAAAGCCAGTTTTCTGGGCAGGACACTTTTCTTAATGGCCCCATATTGACCTTGACAAATTTGGTTCCCCTTCCTGAAACCTCATTTACTGGAGGAGCCTTGGATCCTGCTGGATCTGTTGACCCACTTGTTAGGAGCTCTTCACCCTTCTTTTCAGTCCATCAAACTGACAGCTTGGCTGCTCCAATTCCCAGAATAGCCAGGTTCCAGAATTTATCAGAAGAGGCTCGACATATTCTCTTGTCTCACAAATCTTCAACCAGGAAACTTTACCTCGGTAAGTGGAAAAGGTTTTCCATCTGGGCACAGCAGAATAACATTGACCCTTTCCTGGCATCCATTTCAGATATTTTGGAATTTCTAACAAAACTGTTCAGTGAAGGAGCTGCAGCAGCAACCATTCGAGTCCAACTGGCTGCTATTTCTAATTTTCGTATAGGTGCATCTGAAAATGGTCTTATGTCTAATAAGTTGACTAAGGCTTTTTTGAAAGGTACGATGCACTTAAAACCTCCGATAAGATCTCCTGCTACTCTGTGGAACTTAAACCTAGTCCTGTCCAAGATTATTCTCCTGGCCTTTGAACCTGTCTCCTCTTGTGAACTGAAATATCTTTCTTGGAAGACCTTTTTCTTGGTGGCCATTACATTAGCACACAGAATTTCAGAATTGGAAGCCCTTTCTATTAAGCAGCCGTACTTAATATTTCGCAAAGATAGGGTTTCCTTCAGAACAAATATGTCATTCTTATTGAAAGTGTGTTCAGAATTCACACTTAATCAGACGATTGAATTACCTGTTTTCTTTCCCAATCATTCAAATCAGTTGGAATATGTGCTTCACAAACTTGACGTCCATAGACAACTTTGCTTCTGTATGGACAGGACTAAAGACCACAGAAGGGCTGATCAGCTGTTTGTCTCCTTCTTGGATTCTAAAAAAGGTGCCGGTCTCCAAATCTACCTTGTCTAAATGGCTCTCTGATTATATATCCTTTATCTACAGTGAAGCAGGTACTGAATTACATAACATAGTCAAGGCTCATTCTACAAGAGCAGTTTCTACTTCTGCTGCCTTCTTGACCAGGTTACCTATTGATTCAATTTGTGCAGCTGCCACCTGGTCAAATCCACATACCTTTGTATCTCACTACAAAGTGGACAAAGCCTCTAGGGACAGAGCTTCATTTTGGTCTGCTGTCCTGAAGCAGGTACTCCCGTGAACCACCCAAGGTTGTGCTCCTGGGGACGCTACTCATCAGTAAGAATGAAGGTGAGATTGAACAACTTCACATAAGGAAGTTATGTACTTACCATAACATTCCATGTGAGTTGTTCTTCTCACCTTCATTATTACGACCCCCCCATGTACCCCCATTCTATGTCTGGAAGTTTGAGAGGTTCTATCTTGGTTTTGGTTCTCCTGAGGATATTCCACTCACAGTGGGTCTGTATGATTTCCTTGAAAGCTGGGTAGGTTTTACGCTAGTTGGCAGCAAACAAGATCTGGGGAATGTAGTGATGCATTGTGGGATATGGCTTTGACCTCGAGCTTTGCAAATTGGCCGAACTCCGAACCCCATCAGTAAGAATGAAGGTGAGAAGAACAACTCACATGGAATTTTATGGTAAGTACATAACTTCTTTTTTGCCGTGAAAGGAGTAACAACAAGAAATGACTAAAAATCCAGGAAGAGCTGAGAGCTGGTCTGCTTAGAAACAGCTAAACCCAAAGACCTGGGATGAAAAGAAGCAGAAAGCTGCTCAGATTTACGAACAACTTTAGTTTTATCCAAATAATATATGCGCTATCCATGCAAGTCCAAAGTGTGAAGAGCTTTCTTACTGGCAGACTGCAGACAATGTCAGACTCTAGAGAAGGAAAAAGGAAAGCAAATGGCTAGATTTTAAGGAAAAACTCATTGACCACCTAGGGCCTAGACGAAGGATTAGTATGAAGACACCCTGTCCCTGTGAAAAACTCGGAAAGGAGGAATAGCCATGAGAGTCTGAAGTTCAGAAACCCTTGGCTGAAGTAAGAGCCAAAAGAAAAACAAGTCTTCCAAGTACAATGTTGTAAGGAAGTTGAAATTGCAGGCTCAAAAGGAGCTTGAGTCAATTTTTCAAGAACAAAAGTGAGCTCCCTGGAAGGCAGAATAGGCTTTGTGGAAGGCCTAATATGAAGGACGCCTTTAAGAAACAGTTTGACCTCAAATCTGGAGGTCAAAGGAAGATTCAAGAGCAGACTATCGGAAGTAACTGAGAGGTGAGCTTTAACTGAACAATATGCCAACCCAACATGGAGCAGATCACACACATACGAGAGGACCAGAGGATCCTGATGGCGACAGAGGCACCAAACAGAAAATCTTTTCCATTTGCACAACTGTGGTTTACTGGTAGTGAGCTTCCTGGCCTCCTGCAGGACCCGAAGCTTGTACTCGGCAAAGGTGCCTAAAAAAGATCAGAACCCTATCACCCACAGCTTTAGGTGGAGTGGACAAGTGAGGATGGATAAGAAACTCCTTGTCTTGTGTAAGAAGATCCACCCAGTGAGGTAACTTGAGGTGATTGCCCTTGGCATGTAAGAAATAAGGGGGAACCAATGCTGTTTGGGCCAAAAGGGCGTAGTCATCAAAATTTTTCGGGGATTCCTTCCTGATCTTCTGCAAGAATCTTGGAAGCAGAGGAAGGGGAGGGAAGGCATACAGAAACATCTCCTTCCAAGGAAAAGATGGAGCATCCACTTTCCAAGCCAGAGGGCTTGGGATTCTTGAACAGAAAAAAAGGAAGTTGACTGGTCAGAGGGGAGTTGAAAAGATCTCCCTGAGGAGTACCCCATAGATGGACAATGTCCAGGAACACATATCTGTGAAGTAGACATTTTGTGAGCTTGTGTGCCGGGCCTGTTCAAGAGTTTGCCACAAGAATGTGCTCTGAGAGATTGTAAACAGCCTGAAGAGTCACTCAGTAGTTGACAACTAGATCCCAGACCTGAAGAGCTAGTCTGCAAAGAAGGTAGGACGTTGCACCCCCTTGCTTGTTGACATACCATATCACTGTGGTATTTTGTGAAAACTTTGAAGGGCTCAGGATGAAAGCGAGTATGAAAGGCCTGAAGAGCTAGAAGCAGAGCCCTCATCTCCTTGATGTTGATGTGATCTGATCTCTGAAGAGGCCAGAGACCTTGAACCTTCAGAGTGCTAGAGGAAGCTCTCCACCCTCTGTCTAAGGTATCTGTGTAAAGAAATCCTGAATCAGGACTGAAAAGGAAGCTCTGAGTTGAGCGAAAGTTGATGACTTCCCCCCCCCGAAGCTCAAGCTTGAGAAATGGATGGAAAGGAGGTAAGAAGTCTAAGGGTGACACTGTTGAAGCCACACTGACTTGAGGTACCACAGGAGCTTTCTCTTATGGAACCTGGCCAGAAGCAACGTGGGAATGGTGGATGTCATAAACCCAAGGACCCTGAGAAAGTCCCTGTCTGTGCTGAATCCAGAGGAAGAAGAGACTGGAAAAAGGCAATTGTAGACGTAGGGGGCAGGCAGAGATGCTAGATGGCAGCATGAGGATGGTCTTGATCCTGCATCCAAGGAACACATGATCCTGAGAAAGAGACTGGACTGATTTTTTTTTTGAAAGTTTATGGTAAACCCTAGACTCTGCAACAGGGAAATAGTAAACTAGAGATGTTGAAGCAGAGCCTTGGGGGATGAGGCCTGAATGAGAAGATCATCTAGATAACGAAAGATTTGAACCAGTGTCATCCTGCAAAAAGCAATGACTGGAGCGAGGCATTTGGTGAATACCCTTGGGGGCAGTAGATAGGCCAAATAGCAAAGCAGAGAAGTGAAAATGCGAGGGAGAAACTGAGAAATGGAAAGATTTCTTAAAAGGGGCAGGGATAGGGATATGAGAGTAGGCATCCTTGAGGTCCAGAGAGACCAGAAAGGCCTGAGGAAGAAGAAGAGGAAATGAGGTTTTATGAGACAACATCCAAAAGGAGGGGACCTTGAGAAAGGTGTTGAGCTGAGAAGGGTCCAGAATTGGTCTGAATTGGTCTCCGGGTGCCCAGAATTGGTTTTCAGGTGCCCTTCTTCCTGGGAAAAAGAAACATTGTGGAGTAAAAACACCTTCCTTCCTGAGCAGGAGGCACAGCCTGAATAGTGCCCTGGGTCAAAAGTGAATGAAGCACCTCTGGGAAGAGGTTGAGTTCTCGAGGAGGTTGAGGGCTCCCCAAAAAGGGGGGAAAGAGATTTCCAAACTATGAAATAATCCAGGCGGATAATGGACTGAGCCCAAGACCAGTTTAGAAAGAGCAGGAAAAAACAAAGGAAAATGGGAAGCAAATTGTCAAATGGAACCTGTCTTATCCTGAAAAGAGGTTTCTGAGCAGTAGGAGTCTGTGTAGATGTAGCAGGAG